>NC_063202.1:21456649-21741368 GCF_017589495.1 Alosa alosa
TGGAAAGGGACTCCAGACGCTACATAAAGGGACTGTCTGTCTGTAATCCTGTCTGTCTGTAATCATCCAGTGAACCTGTGTCGGCGCTCGGACAAAGTAGTTAGCGCAATTGCTCAATGTTCGGTCTGTTGTTTCTCCAAGTACAACTTCTAGTTGCTTGTGCTGATGTGCACAGGTGAAATTGGTGAAATATATGAGCACCTTAAGAGCAACAAAGGTACCCAGTGGGATAGTGAGTCTAGAGAATGCCAGTGATCATAGAGGCAGGGTGAGCCTGGGGCTTTGAACGGGTTTTGTCACCCTAGGGAAGAGGCAATACACCTTCCTCCTTAGTGTCCTTTAACATCAATCACCAACTACAAAGATGTTACGCTACGGCAGGAAAAAGGCTCTTTCTGGGTTTAAAAAGCTGGAAGACTTAAGAACAAAGCCTTTCTGGATTAAGCATCTAAAAGGTTCAATTGGACTAGAAAGAGACGCTTATTCCATGTGGAACCTTTGAGAGATGTGCATTGGCAGAAATTCAGTGTCAGAATCAATTCAGAGTCAGAAATTGATGATGTACTCAGATCTGGTGTTGATCTGTCTGGTAAGGTTAGGGTCACGTCTGTCCTAGAGTGGTAGTCGTACGCAAACGCTGGGGCACTCATTATTATAGTATACCCTCACCCCTGTAAAGTGACTCATCTGCAGCCCCTCAGAATGTAACAGGAACGTATCCACCGTCAATTAGAATCTCTAACAGGAACTTATCTACCGTCAATCAGAATCTGTAACAGGAATGTATCCACCGTCAGTCAGAATCTGTAACAAGGACTAGACTGTGCAGCTAATCTGGATCTGTTTCCAAGCCATGCTGTTATAACAGGAGCCGCGCTGTGCGTACAGGCTCCAGGCTAGTCCCTTTATTCTGAGAGTGCACTCAGATCATGTTGAAGCATTGAAGCTGCATGGTACCAGCATCACATCTGGCCCGTCCCTTCCAGGGGATCAGTTAAGTTTCACACCAGCCCTTTTCCCCAGCCAAAAATGGCTCAGACATGCCCAGATGGGATCTGAAGTGTGATACCAGGGCGTGTAGAAATGCAACACTAGTCTTTTTTAAAATTGAACACCACTTGCTTCACAGCGGCCTGGATCTCACAGAGAAGCATGTGCTTAGGTGTCAGGCCCTGTTCAGATCAACGCTATGATTCATCAGAGTCCCTGTAATCTCCAAATGAGCCAATTTAATCAATACAGGAGCTGGGTAGCAGGATGACAGTGTAATATGCTGGGGTATTTACATCAGTAGGGGTGTTAGGCTACTGCTGCTGACTAATGCTGCATCGACTCGACTCACGTGTGATGAAGATGATGATGATGATAGATTGTGGTGCTGACGGCTCACTGCGCACTCTCCCCACCTCTAGTTTACAGTGCTTTTTACAGGGGTCAGAGGTCAGTGTGATAACTTAAGAGGTCGTTAACTTCCGCCGAGAAGTGTCTGCTGCCGCTGCTGCGGCCCTTTTTGTTTATTGGGGGTATGGAGGTAAATCAGTGGGATTACTCTTACCACTCCCGTGGGAGTGTTGTACGTCCGTGGCCTTGCTCTCGACATGCCATCGAGATGCACGGGCCAACGACAGAACCCATTTCCGAGCCAGCCGCCCGACGAGATGTAGACTTGTGGCGCAGAAAAAGGATGCGGCCTGAAATCATAATGGGGAAGCAGCTGCTAAAGGCTTTCAATAGGACAAGGGGCTTAGGGCGACTGTGGGGGAATGCAATTTCCTATCTCCCAGCAGTCACTGCATCATCAATCCTTCTCACTCACTCATTGCCCCAACCCCCCCCCCCCCCCACAAATATTCTCTCTCTCTCTCTCTCTCTCTCTGGCCAGCCAAATGAGCGAGGTTATTGTCTTTCCCAGCCGCCTCTTGTGGGATGCCAGACACTCTACTCTGACTTTTTGCTGATGTCTCTATCTACTGTCCAAGTTTCATTTGTATACAAGTGGACCTGCATGCTGTTGGTTAGAATAGGCACTGCCTAAAATTAGGTGACCTCATTGCTACAAATCTTTACATTAAATGATTTTTCTATTGATCCCAATAATATTCAAAGCTTTAAAAAACAAACTTGAATGTAACAATATAAAAAGTGATGCTTCTTTAAAAAATATTGTGCATTCATTTAGGAACCAACTTAAGGAAGTTGTTTTCCATGAGTGTCAATAACAAGAACACCTTTTAGCCTATTAATTGAATTACATTTTTATATTGTGTTGTTATCGTTAGACTTTAAACTAGATAAGCATTTAATTTAATCAACAAAGACATTGATCTATCCCTTAAGCATTCCTGTAGTGGAGCTGAGAAAGTTCAGTTGTATGTTAAGGGTATAGATTTGAACTCATAGTGAAAATACAGAAAATGTGCTCTTGACTATAAAGGGTAAAGTGGCTTTTTTGCATGAAGATGTATTAAACTGGCCTACTGTAATTTAATGAGTCTGATCTCATTATGCCAGACGTCATAAATAAAAAAAAAGGGCAGAGATAAAGGTGCAGGCTTCCCATGAGTGGCCACAAAGGCATAGGCCAAAATGCCAAGACCATCAACGCAAATGGTGTAGAAACTCACTGGAGGAGGAGGAGGAATGTATTTCAGAGACAACCACTGTAAATGACAGCCATCTATAATTAATCATGCACTTTTTGAGAACCTGGGAATAAAATGACATGGGTCACGCTCAGATTCCACAATGAGGTTGGCCTAGACACAAATTCACCTAATTCCGCCTGCAGAACAAGGAAAAGGTATCTGTGTGAGAATGTTTGGGTTAAGCTCATTCTTACCTCGATGTAGCTTAACCTTTGTTACACTTGTTATCTTATTTCTGGGAGTGTGGCAAATGCGAACCTCTTATTGTTTTGTAGTTTCCAGTCAAAGTTCAGGCGCACCGCGTGGCTATAGCGATTTCCATTTGTCTTCAGCACACGAATTTGGGTAACTTAACAGACCAACAGTTGCTAAGCGACACCGGGGTAAAACTCATTAGTGTTATGTGCGAGTGTCTGGGAAACCGTGGAGAGCTCGCTCAAGTGACAGTTGTAGCTCAGCCCTTCACCCTGCTGACGTGCAGGTAAACCTTTTTCCGTCCAGCAGTTCTGAGTATCGAGCGGTACGGTCTTATTAAATTCCGCACTGTGTTTGCTCTCAGAACGGCATGTTAACACTTTCATATGTTTCATATCTCAGTGTTTCGCAGTTGGTTTGTTTGCATTGTAAGCTGACAACTTTCCTCCAGCTGGTTTAGACGACCTGCTGTTGAGAAACAGGATTGACGCTGACAGTAGTCTAGAAACTACTAGAACTAGAAAGATAACCTTGAGTTCTGAAAGACAACTTCGCAAAAGCTTTCTTAGCTCACCGACTTAGGCCCCCAAAAAACTGTGCACATATGTTGTGACTGGCGCATCGTGGCGCTGCTCCAGGCGCGATGTAACTGCCTTTGCTTGTGGCCAACGTATAGCGATCACAATCCCGCCAGGTTCGCAGGTAGTCTAAAGGTAAAAGTCTTCGAATTTCTTACTGGTGTCAGGTGAGTCTGGAAAGTTATAAACTTTTCCCCAGACCTGATATATAGTATGAAATAAATTGCACATAGTACACTTAATATATCTTTACTGTTCAAATTTCACTTCTATGCAAGTGGATCTAGCCTACATGCTGTTAAGTAGAAAAGACACTTTCCAAAACTAAACTACAAATCTTTAGATTAAAGGACTTTCTCATTTGTCCCGATAACAATCTTCAGTGCTTTTGCACATATGCTGCACTGCATAGATAAAAAAGAATTCAACTACGCACAGACAATATCAGTGGTCAAAGGTAATTTTTACCTTTAAGCTAACAACGAAAAGATAATCATGAATCAAAAGACTGAGATACAGGAGGGGATATGTGAATGTATCTATGTCTATGGTTTGTGCTCTGAAATATTGGAATTTTCTTGGTCTTATTACTCTCATTATGTTGTGTGTTCAAGTCCCTTTGTATGGAAAGGGTTTCCCTCAAACAACATTGTAAAACATTAATATGGTGTACTGAACCATAGACTACAGGGCAACTCACATTAGTTTAAACACACACAACCGTCCAAACTCCCACCTCACCCAACCGCACTCTCTCGTTCTCTGTGGGCTGTATTTTGCACACCAGCACATGGCGTAAAACCACCCGCGCAAAGTTTAATTCGGTATTTTGCACGTTTATTTTTTAAACATTGCGCCCAGGGGTGTGGCAATTAACAACCTAGGGAGGGGTCTGGCGCGTTGTCTAAAAATCGCTATCATACACCACCTAAACCTGGTCAGAAGTCAATGGCGAATTGTTCATATGCTATTTTAAGAGCGCATGTCAACAGTCATATTGGCAGGTGCACGCACCATCCTTCTATCATTCATGAACGCACACCAGCGCACGTCCATGCAAAGCATTACAAATTGCACGATTACAATGGGAAACATAATTAGAATAAAGATATTACGAAATACTGTACATCTCATGATGAGTAGTTACCATCATTTGCAAATTGGTAATGACGGTTAAAAGTGATTAGGGGAGAGGTGAGAGACACATATGGAGCACAGCTGAAGACGCACTGTCACGAGATATAAGCAACTCCTCTGCAGGATTAATGTTGTTTTATTCAGTCAGTTGAGCAATATAAGGGTAAGTGTTGCTTTTTCCGGCCTATGTTTTCGATGGTAACCCATTGTCAGTCAATAGTGAAAGTAACTGCATATAACTGTCTTCGTTGACTGACATCTTGGTGAAGTTAGTTTCACGTTGCCAATGAGTTCAAATAATAGACGAGTGCAAATTAATTCTTGAATTTCCCCTGGGGATCAATAAAGTATCTATCTATGTATCTATCTATCTAAATGCGTGAAGGCTATGCTAGGTTTTAGTAAAGCATGGTTTAAGAATGACTATTCCATACGGTCTCGCAAGCAGCCTCCTTCAAATGCGCCGTTGAATACCAAAATACCGATGCATTTATTTGACATATCGCGCTTTGCGCCGTTAAAGGGAATGACAGATGTCATTCAAATTGGTTTAAATGATCTTAGGCCCCAAACACACCCATATGGCTGATTAAAAAACCTAGGAACACCTTGTTGCGCCATGCACTCCGCATTTGATAACGAAACCCCTCCCAATGTGAACTGGACATCCTACTAAATTTGAATAGACTTTTGACGAGTGACGATGCACTTCAGAATGTCATGATAGGGCCCTCTATCACTCACACTCACTCACTCACGCACACACACACACACACACGCATTATGTTTGCATGCTTCTCATAAGGATCTCTCAATTGTATTGAAGGAATGAAGTTAAGAGAAGAGTGGATGTTGCAGTGCAATTTGCTGACCTGTAGTCAGTCAATATTAATATAATCTAAAATCTGTATATAGTATAATAACGAAATAATCACAAAGGACATGATATTCTATCTGATGGTGGTTGTGGAGAGTAGGTTAAGTTCATTTGTCATTTATTGATGAGATTAAACTGCCAGGCATACTTCTACCACTTCCTGGTAGAGGATGTTCACTTTCAAGGCGCACAAGCTGATCTGGCATTTGCTGTAGCAGTTAATTGCCGTGATTACTTGCTTGTTGGAGATAATTGATGGTTTCATTGGCTGGGATTACTGCTTTGTCGTCGTATTGGAAGACACTGCCTAATAACAATAATGAGGTTTTCAAAATAAACCAGTTACATTTTACTAGATTTGCCTGTGTGACACAGAGATGGCATGTTGACATTTCTTGACCAGTCCCATTGTACCTCAACATCTTCCAAACTCTAGAGGACTTATTAGCATATTCTACATAGCACTAGCATAGTCAACCACCTGTACTTCCTGTTTCATCTGTGGCATGAAATCCCAATGTTATTCTATGAGAACACACCAATAATTCTCAGATTTCACCTCTAACTTCGTCATGTGTTATATGGAGTACCTGCATCAAGTGTCAGACTTGTTGGAACTCTCCAGTGTGAGTAAATACAAGTACAGTTTTTATGATGAGCACAATTTTGAAAGTATTGTCATTTAACACAACACACAATTTACACAGACAAATAGCAGAATATTCCAAATGTTTTATCAGATCTAAAACTTCATTTAAACTACCCACAAAAAAGGAAAATTCTAAATAAGATTCTTCTTTGTCTAGCCTATTTCTCCTAGGAATAATTTATCTCAATTTAATTTCAGTGTAAGATGTTGACCATTTTCTCATATTTATTAATTTCCACTTCTGAGAAGTATCTTTCCTTTTGTCTTAATCCAAGTCCAAAAGTTCAATAAGATCGTAAAATACAGTAGTGTGTTTTATTCCTTTGCTTCTTATTTTTCCTAAATGGGGTTAAATCACTGGGATTTAGTCCACATGCTGCCTATGTCCTCATTCACGAGACAGCAAAAGAATAATCTTATTCAACTGCAAATCCATCTTTGCACATATCAGTTTGGTCATCAGCCTCCTCCATAGCTTGCATGAGGGGTATCCTGATGTATGGCTGGAGATGATGAACCTTCCACCACCATGCCAAAAAAACCCTCGTCAAAGGGTTGAAGGAAGTGAAAGAGTGATGGGAGGTATTTAGGCTGAAATTGTGGATGCTGATGAAAGTACTTTTTGACCAGGACAGATTAGTGGGAAGATACATTGTGCCAGATGACAATGTGTCTTGTCTGCTTTGAATCCATGGTCTTCTTTTTTGTGTGTTTGTATTCTATCTTAAACGTGAGTATGGGCCGTGTTGTAAGGGCCTAAATTGGAATAGCAGGGAGGACCATTCTGTGTGATTGCAGCGCATAGCCCCTCTCCCGCCCTAATCATCTTATTTTTGTCAGGTTTTTTAAAACCCAGCCTCATCTATGAAGATAAATTCATATGGGATTGTATCAGCATCCATCAACCAAACTCTGCAAAAATACAATAATGTGTAGTTCAAGATATGCCTATGCATTTATATTTACACTATGAATTGATATGTAAAAAGGTTATGTGTGCACAACACAACACTGAAGTGAACATTACTTCTTCAGGGTTGGAGTTTCACAGCGGCCCCGAAGGCCGTCGTTGCACCTTGCGCTGGCTGTGATGCCCCTTTGAAAATCGAAGGTTGACAGCCCACTGTGACCTTGGTGCCCTCTTCTTTCAATATTCTGCTTTACATCCGACTAGTAGAGATTTTTATTTAGCCTATGGCCTGTCAAAATAATCTTAGCATTCACAGCGCAAATTAATGTAGTCTTTTACGCAGTGGAGAAAGTGACAGCGCACGGCAAGAAAGAAAGTGCGTCCAAATTCACCCATTCTTCTCTGTTGAACTACTTGTGAAGTAGCCTGTTATGTTGAAAGTAACGAAAGCACAGGAGGCCGACGTATTAACTATAACTCATTTATCCAACATGGTAGCACATACACTCTACATCTGAACTCACACTTCTTCATTCTCCCAGGCTATCTTAGATGGAATCGTCTCGGTGGAATGCTTCACAAACTCTTCCTTAAACACATGATAAACCATATATCAGAATAAACAGCAGACCTTACCAAACACAAAGTTGTAAAGCATTCGCATACAGTTCGCCGTTCCAGAGAAATTTTGAATTTGCAGCAAATTTCTACATGCATGTCTCCAACTTTGGGCTTTAAGTTTCTCAATGTGTTTAAATTGTTCAATACATGATTTCATAACAGGCTAAATACAAAACAAATGTTACAAATATCGTCTAGATATCTGTAACTATTGAAATCAGAGGATATACAGCTTGTCAAGGTAGCCTCAATAATCACAAAATTCTAAGCATGCTGTGGGTACTCTATCAAAGCCCTCTTTATGTCAACCCATGGTTTACAACATGGTCAGTTGTCATCTGATAAATGTGGTCCTGCTCTTCTTTGCCCATGCCCCCCTCCAGGTCTGCCTTTATCCCTTCCTCTTATACCTTCCTTCCTCTCCCTACCCTCCAGAGAAGTGCACTGTATGCAGTGATTTGCTAGCCTGGTTAGCACGCAGACGTTCTCAATTGTTAATTGAGAGTGAGTCTGGAAAAGGTTAATTGACTTATGACTTCCAGTAGGGGTGTAACTAGCAGTGAAATTGGACTTAAATTGGTACATTAAACTCTTACCAAATTGTTTTAGAAGTGTAGCAATTTCATAAATGAAGGTTTTAAACTGCAGTCGTGCAGTTTTGTGTAAGTGAAGCTGAAAAGTTGTGTAGATCTGGGCTAAGTTTTATCCCTTATTAAGTAAGTAAGTATACTCTTTTGATCCCGTGAGGGAAATTTGGTCTCTACATTTATCCCAATCCATGAATTAGTGAAACATTAGTGAAACACACTCAGCACACAGTAAACACACAGTGAGGTGAAGCACACACTAATCCCGGCACAGTGAGCTGCCTGCAACAACAGCGACGCTCGGGGAGCAGTGAGGGGTTAGGTGCCAAACAATGTAATGCCTAACATTAGCATGTTCCAAACAAGTAGGCCTACAGGCACTTCACCACTGTATCCAATGGCTTGATCACTAAAAAAATATATGGGTCCCGACTTAATGAACATGGGAAAGCAAGACCAGTTAAGAACCACTTCTGACCAGTTAAAGCACTTCCTCTAGCAGTGCCTGAAGTCTTTACAGATGCCACCAATGGACTAGAGACCCTATGGCATAATAATCACAAAAAGTCTACAGACACTATTTACAGTTGCTCATTTAGAAATTATGGTCTCTGGTGGCAATTTCAGTGCTAGCTGAACATGCTAGTTTAGCCTACATTAAATATCTGCATTATGACATCATGACAAACTGAACAAAATAGTTTGGAAATTGCAATATGTGTGTTTAATTCCTCATTAAATTGCAATATGGAATGTTCCTATTTGTTGTCTTGTTTGAAGAGGCAAGAATGAAAGAGTGAAATGCTCTGGTTTTTACTGCCGAACACCTTTGGCTTCACTCTGTAACACACAGCACACTCCAAAATAGGATTGTCGTTGCGCATGCGAAGCACGTCCTCTAAAAACACTCCACAGAAGATTAATCATTTGCACATCACACACCATGGGCGCATTTCTGCAGCCCGACGCGACGCACATTCTGGCGAGGTTTGCTGAAGATGAGCGTGGCGCATAGGCTACGGATCTGTAAATGACTTAATATTCGTATTTTAAATGTTATTCTGAACTCTGAGTAGCACAAGCACAATCAATACGTTGGAACTTGGACGTACTCCCAAACACTAGCTTAAAGTTGGCAGTGGTAAAATACGGCATGTGTGCATCCTAATAAGGTTGTTTGGCTGTTCATTTTATTCATATCGTTTTTTATCCTTTAATTTTTTATTAAAATTTCAATTTCCTCCTAGTCACTTTTCTGTAAACTGTCCAACAATATCCTAAATCAATTACCTACTTCCTTCTTCAGTTATGGTGAATTATTATTATTAGCCTACGTTGGGGAATGCTATACAATTGAATTTGGAATAAGAAATTCGAGCATATGCCTGGCATATACAAACTAATCTGATTTGCATTTGTATGTTAACATGATGAAAACTATACTGGGAGCGCAGCCCACAGATCTAGTGACAGTGATCATGATGACTACTGCGCTTCCACACGTGAACACATAAAACAAGAGAACGCAATGCCCCAGATTTCAGCACCATAGACAGCTCCCAGCCCTGTCGGGCTCCAACAACCGTGTGCTTGTTTTAAATGGGGTAGCCTACCATATTGCACCCAGTTGGTTTTTGTTTTGTTTTTTAAAATAAAAACATTATTCCTAAACGATAAGTGCATGTTAAGTTCTGTACTTTAGGTAGAATTTCCCTTATCGTTTCTGTGATTTTCCAAACACATTGCTGTGTTTTACATATAGCCTACCCATTTGTTTACCTGCAAATTATTCGTAAACAAACCTGCAACATCGGCAAAGCTGGATGAGGAGCGGGAAGTTGGCGACGCATCATGTGAGAACGAAGGTTTCGGTCAAGTAACATTCTCAGCACCGCGCGCAATCCTCACAACTTGCTCTGCGCTCGCGGCGGCACTCTTGTGTTGTGCCGCATGCCGTGCAACTATATGATCTCGGTGTCTGAGCGGGGCTCTCGTGCTATCTTGTTTTTAGTATTATAATGGACAACGAACACAGTCTAGAGATGTGTTTCATTAAATGACGGCGTGGATGGGGCGCGAGGGTCATGAAGGTAATCACTTCCTTTGAGTTGGATTTTGGGGCTTCTTACTGCAGAAGGAGCGCGCTCTGCCTATCAATAATTAATCCATTTCTGAAGCAACGGAGAAGGGGGGGAGAGTACGCAGCTCCGGAGATCCTCGTTTTGAAGAGCAATCATCGGCAAATCATGTCACAATCTGACAGGACTTCGAGAGGGGCTGCTGAGGAGGACA
Organism: Alosa alosa; assembly: GCF_017589495.1. Classification (NCBI taxonomy): domain Eukaryota; kingdom Metazoa; phylum Chordata; class Actinopteri; order Clupeiformes; family Clupeidae; genus Alosa; species Alosa alosa. Next base: position 21,467,141 of record NC_063202.1, read on the forward strand.
AAGGAGGATGAAGGAGGGCGAAGGAACGGGAGAGGCAGAGGAGGAATATAATGAAGTTGAGTGGGAAAGGACTGTGCACCATCGTCTCCGGCTGCCTGCTCTTCGTCTGTGCCATAAGCGCCGTTGTCGTCGGATTCAAATGCATCGCTCTGGGCTCCAAAGTCAGAGCGCATTTCCACCTTGGGACCGCGGCCGGGGCTTTTTACTCGGGAATACTAGTTGGACTTGGGCAAGTGCTACTCGGGCTGGCACTGGTTTGTTGCAAGGGGAAGCCCGGCTGTCGGAATTTTTTTCTCTTGGGGATTTTGGTGTTCTTGTTGGGAGTTCTTACCGCCTTCTCCGGCGCTGTTCTGGACGGCGACACGGTGTCACTGGTAGAGCGGAAATATTCCCACTATTGCCTCGACTCGGTGGATATAAACCCCTTCTGCGAGCAACTGAAGACTTATCAGAGGGGACTCGTCGTATCCACCATTCTAAACACACTGGAATGTGTTCTTGGGCTTATGAACTTGGTCATCATTAAAAGGTACAAAACGGCACAGTTTTACAGAAGGAGACACTCACGGCGACAGGGCGCGGGGCCAATCCTTTTCAGCGAGGAGCAAGACTTTTCAGTGGCGGAATTTCAACCGGTGTCTTACATTAACCTGGGGGTATTTCACGTGTTCGACGAGGCAGGAGTTGAGGTACAATGCGGGGGCCATCCGTCGATCGAACTCCCGGGCTACTCGCCCACGGATCCAGAGTTAAACCATTCTTATCCTTTCTCGTACCCTCTTCCGAACGAGTTGCCACCCGCATACGAGGACATTTTCCCTGGAGAAGCAAGTAACAAGTAGCAACTGTTTGAAAGGGATAGAAAAGTTACAAAAATGGGCTCTAAATTCTGCAGTGACAATCAGTGGTTGTCCCCTTGAACTTCAGATGTAGTTGAGTTCAAACTGGGACAAACATGAAGATTTTTATTGTTAATTCACTACCAATGCAGAATTCTGTTCGGTTTAATTTCTCTGGGGTAAGTCGGCTCATTAGTCCTTTGACAGCATACTGGTGAAAGCATACTGGTGTAAGCTAATGCTGTCAACGAACTAGTTGCTTGACTTAAAGAAGGGTAGCGGTAATAACATAAGGCAATTTACAAATAACCGAAAGTGTAAGATTCTAAAATAGTTTTAAAATATAAGCGACACGATTGTTAATTTCAACTCTAATTGTATTCTCATCTTATGCCCATGTTCGTGGATGTCATTTTATTGTTTTCTTCCACGTTGCCTACGTTCCGCATATAGTATGAATAAAAGTATTTACTCTCACTGCATAGTGTTTTAAACTATCAAATCACCATCAAACTATCAGAGATGATAATAGCATAATCATCGATGGCAGCCCCAGGCTCATAAACAAATACGGTGAATATGTCACCTCACCGGCATATGAAGAGGACAAATGTATTTTCATTTTGCAGTTCAGTTTGTATAGGCCAAAAGACAACGACGGCTATGTTGTGAGAACTAAGTTCAGCATTGCATATCTTGATAAATAGTAGTTTTAGATTTTCCCCCTTATTTGCTTCCTCCAGTGAAATGATGCTGAATAGATAAATCATCTTTGTATCCTTTTAAGGGAAACATGACAGACCTATGTTCCAGTGATGTTGTAGTTAATATTTGTTTACTTGTGTTTGGATCAAGGTAAATAGTTTCCCTGTTCAGAGCTTGGTTTGAAGATATGCATGTTATGAACAGCTTTTACTGTCTGGAGGATGGTTCAGTGTGTCATTTGCTGTTTGTCGTCCAAGTAGTGTGTGTGATGGAGACTGTGAGTATGTGCATTTGAATAGCATGCTGAGGCCTCTCATTCATCATTAGCTGTTGTCTGGCCAGTCGCCACCATCCATTTCTAAAAAATCAATGCTAGGTCTATTTCATCATGACGTAGGCTCAGACAGATCTTCCGGCATCCTTTTACATATGTGATAAGTGTGATGGCCAGAAGGTGAGACTCGTGATGAGGTCATTTGAGCTCTGCAGAGAGAGCAGATACAGAGAGAGCCTGAAAGAAACTGCAAATTCTGCACTGTTCTATTCCGCATCAGAAAAAAAATGCATATGGAGTTTAGGATTATATTTGTGCCTTTTAGGCCTGAACAGTCTTTGTGATCAGATTATGTTAGGATGTGATTTGTGATTTGTAGCCTAATATGAAAATGACATTGAAGCAGCCCTAGCCTGATGGTATCAAGATGAATGCACCAGCCTAGATATTTTCATCTTCTTGATCTTTGCACACTATTCCCCTTCCTGACTACAGTGGAAGGTGCTGTATTTTCAGTTCTCTGTGTGTGTGTGTGTGTGTGTGTGTGTGTGTGTGTGTGTGTGTGTACACACACTACTGTGATTAACCTGTCAGCTTTCTAAACACTTAAGATTTACTCTTCTGTTCTCATGTCGTTTCTCCCCCTGAAGATACCTAACACAGTAGCACCACCAGGGTGTTGGATTCTTAATTAAGTGGTGGCATGATTGATTAGCAACTTTATGTCGTCGGTGGCCTGCAGTACGTTGGCCTTGGTCCTCTCATCGCTGTAAAAACTTTTGGCAGCCGTCACACTCATTTCCGCCTGGGCTTTTAATTCATCTGAGCTTTTGTGCTATCTGTCAGGGTCGCGGGTCACCCCCACAATATGCTGAGGCACTCACAACACAACACAGCACAACACTGCTAGCGGTCAGGGCAGCGAGGGACCGCTGATAAGCCATCAGATATATGAATGTGACTGAAGCAGATGGATTGGATCGTGGACAGCTCTCTGACGTACCAACCCACCCACCCCCAAGCTCCAGAAAGCCTTTCTGTTGACATGCTCCTTTTTATGGTAATATCACTACTGCTTAATTTAGCTAATGGAGCCAGATACAATTCAATGAAATCCTCTGTCCTCCCAGCTCTTTTTTTTCGTATCATCACATATTCATTTGACTAGGGAGAGGACTCGCAGTGCTCCTCTCATTCATCTCACTGAGAGTGGATGGGCCTAATTAATTTACTTAACATTTTTTTCCAGTGTTATTTTTTAGCAGTGTTATTTGTTTGCAGTGTTATTTTTTTTCTTGTTTTTGCAGTGTTATTTGGGCATCCATTAATACTATCCGGTGTGTATGCTTTGCACAGCACATAGAGACAAAGCTGTTCACGTGGGCCTCTTGTAAGTGGGATGACCTTTAGCTTCTGCGAATGAGCTGTACAGCTGAAATAATAGTGCTCTGCAGATGCTCATTTTAAGGGGTCGTTGGGAGTTTTTAAAAATGCTAACAAAGATCTTTAAGATCAAAACATTTATTTGAAAAGTTTATGGGAGCGTCTAACGGTGTGCAGATCTTTCTTTTGATTTTCATCTTCAGTTAAGTTTTGATCGAGCACCTGGAATTTTCTTTTGGATGTTCGTACCCTGCACTTTGCTTTTGTTCCATTGGGAGTCTTAAAATAATAAACATAATAAGCTCATAGAATTAAAGTATTCCTGTATATTAAAGATAATCTATGTGTCTCAGCTGTTTTAATGCAAAAATCAAAATCATGCTATTAAACGCTTGGACCAGGGACAGAAATGCATTGATTGCATAGGGAAATGGTTGATAATGTGTTTTTTAAATAAGGGGTACATTGTAGAGCAGGTTTAATAGTGTCATCACTTCAGAGACTGAGGCATTTTCTTTTTCAACAACAGGAACTTCAAACTGCACCTTTAGACATATTTGTGTGAAATATGACCCTCCCCTGTGCAAAGCTGGCTAAAAAAAATACTGCTGATGCAATTAGAGTGTGTTAGGAGATGCTCTTCAGCTCGTGCAGGATCGCTGAGGCAGACGTGTCGGAGATCACTGACTCTGGCTCTGAAAAGGAACTCTGGGGGCTCCGTGGGTATCCAAATCAGCGCACACAAGGGCTCAGTGCCTCCGCAGTCTTCCTGTATGCAGTGTTTGCCTGACAGCCCTCCGCCACTGTTGCTTTCCCTCCCTGGCCGCTGTCCAAGGTCCTGACTCTCGGAGTGTGGTTACTGCTCTCTTGTCCAGTGATGGACAGTGACCACTGGCCTTGGAACTGCAGGCTGGGCTCTCAGAGGTGGGCGGCAGGAAGACAGGCGCCACTCTTTATCTTTGCCCTCTGCCCAGGGGTGACGAGGAGAGAACAGAAAATGATTGATGAGCATCCATAGAAAAGAGTCCAGGAAAATAAAGCCTTCAGATTCACTGCTTAAAAGAAGTTGTTTTTTTCTCCTGTGTTCTCCAGTGCACCACAGGCAGTGTCTACATTGGTTAGGTTGATTCATAAAAGCCTGGAAGGTTGGGGTTGTTTTGATGAAGTCAAACTAAAGCATTTAAATCAGCACATTCATTTACAGAGGTTTGTGTTAGCACATGAGTAACCAAAGCTGTTCATTGGATCTGATTGAATGGCTTTGTCTCTTGATGCAATTCACTTGATGTAACTGAGTTTCTCTCATGAAGGCAGCCAGGAACGCATCAGTCTCCCTCTGCCAGCATGGTAAACATCGCTTGCACTGCTTCATTTGTGAGCATCATGGTCTTATCTCCCTAAGAGATTTTAGCCGTTTCTCTGTGTTTGTGACGCCATGATTTATTTTGAGTGCCACTCCTCAGTTATTTTTGTGTAATGTCATGTTTTCTCCGGGTAACTGCTTTCAAAAGCTCCTTTGAAGTCTCAATTTGCTGGCGTGATTTAGGCCTTGTCCTCACGGGTGGCATTGTCTTCTAAGAGATGGAATATACTCGGTTGTCTGTCAAACGGATTATGCACAGGCAAAGGTGTTCGTCAGTGAAGACTCAGGGAGGTGACTGCTGTCTGCAGGGGCCTGTGCTGATGCCACTGAGTAATGGGCTGTTTCCTCTGCGTATGTCGGGTGGCCTTACGTTTCTCACCGTTCATAGTGTGATGTAAATACTGTGTTGTTATTGGCAGAATGGTGCACGGATGAATTTGTGGGATGAACAGGGTTTATTGCTTTGTGTTGTTTTGACTGCTAAGATCTGCCTCGACTCACTGCTTTGTGCCGTGAACATCTTAAACAGCCGATTCCCCTATGACAACTGCAGGAGTCTGAAACGGCGTAAAACCAGAATGTTTTTTTTTTTTTTTATTGGATTTTATTTCTCTCAGTGAATGATGTGTGGTGTGGGTCCTAAATTGGTTGTCTCACTGAGCCAAAGCACAAATATGGAAACAAAATGTAGGAAACGGCAACCACAGAGGTTTGTGTCCAGTCAAATGATTTGTGATCAACTGTGAGAGCAGGCTCATGTCAAATGACGGTGTGGTTTCGATTTGTAGGCATGGAATCCTGCAGTGTTCCACAGGCCTGAAGCTTTACCAGGATTTTCCTGGGTTCAGATAGCACAGCATTATTGAATTATGGCCAAATCAGTGAAACATAAAGTGCTCCCAAAGTATAGATGTTCAGTTTGAAACATAAAGTGCCCCCAAAGTATAGATGTTCCGTTTGAAACATAAAGTGCCCCCAAAGTATAGATGTTCAGTTTGAAACATAAAGTGCCCCCAAAGTATAGATGTTCAGTTTGAAAAGGCCACAGCGTGTACAGAATGTGTATGTGACCGTTTTTCACTAAGAATCCACAGGCACTGTTTGTGTGTTTGATACTGTGTGTATGTGTGTGTGTGTGTGTTTGGGAGAAGTACTGTGTGTGTGTGTTTGGGAGAGGTACTGTGTGTGTGTGTGTGTGTATGGGAGTGTGTGTGTGAGAGTGTGAGAGACTGTGTTTATTTGTTTATTTGTTTGTGTGTGTCTCAGAATGTATTGGTGTTTGGGGCAGATACAGATTGTAATGCAGAGAGTAAGATAAAGCAGGAAGGGAAAAGAGAGAGAGAGAGAGAAAAGGAGGAAAAGAGAAAGAGATAGAAAATGGGGGGAGGAAAAGAAAAATTCTAATGTTTTGTTGCTGTCGAGAAACACAACAAGTGCGATGTACAGAATCCCTTTCATCCACCCATCAGGTCTCAATGAAGTGATGCACACACACAAACAGAAACACAGTACCTCTCCCAAACATATGCACACAAATACACACACACACACACACACACCACACACAAACACAAACACAGTACCTCTCCCAAACACACACGCACATGCACACGCACACGCACACACACAAACACAGTACCTCTCCCAAACACACACACACACACACACAAACACACACACGCGCACACGCACACACACAAACACAAACACAGTACCTCTCCCAAACAAACATACACACGCACACGCACATGCACACACACGCACACACACACAAACACGTGCATTTAGAGCATAACTGAGTGGACAGTAGTGGTGGGCATGCTGTGTAGAGAGAATAGCAGCTCTTCTCCATCTCGGGGTAATAACAATAATGGAGTAATTATCTCACCAGCGCTGGGGCGACGGTGCAGTGCGGCGCGGCAGCCGGCGAGACCGCCAGGCCGGTAATTGGTTTCTCCACGCCACCGGAGCTGTGATGGTGTGCAGAGGGGCTGCCGTGAGCGTGTGTGTGTGTGTGTGTGTGTGTGTGTGTGTGTGTGTGTGTGTGTGCACCGAACAGATTCGTCCCCTGGTGCAGGTTGAAGAGGGTCCAGTCAGGGGGGGTCATGTGATTCATGACAGGGCTGGTGCTTTGGTGCTGACTTCCTCTGTCCACCCTTATCTCCTGACAGGGGTCGGCCCTGGAGATCCCGGAGGCTTCTTCTGTCGTCCTGTGAGAGCAGGGCACGGTGCGCTGTGGTGTGGGCCGCTGCAGTGCAAATCTGATCCAGGGCGAGCTAATGGGTTTCAGGGGCAGAGAGTTCCAGGGCGTTGTCCCATAAAAAGGGGGGCTCTGCGCTGAGGGGAAATACCGGGGGAGGCTCTGGCCAAGGCTCGCTAATGGAGGCACAGCAGAGAAACCAGAGAGGATGGCACAGAGGAGAGACTCACTGTGTGTGTGTGTGTGTTTGTGTGTGTGTGTGTGTGTGTGTGTGTGTGTGTGTGTGTGTGGTATGGTGTGCGTGGTGTGTGTGTGTGTGGCTGTGTATGTGTGTGTGTGTGGTGTGTGTGTGTGGGTGTACGTGTGTGTGTGTGTGTGTGTGTGTGTGTGTGTGTGTGTGTGTGTGTGTGTGTGTGTGGGTGTACGTGTGTTGTGTGTGGTTGTGTGTAATGGTAGTCGTTGTAAGAGAGCAGCAGTAGGCAGAGCTGATGTGAGGAGTTGGACCTGGGGTCACAGCACAGAGTCAAGGAGAGGCAAAGGGCCTGATGAAATCAAAGGCAAAGAGAAAAGTCTAAAGCTTATTTTCCTCCACATAACCACACTTAATTACCCCGCCATCAGCATGGAGCCAGGCGCATGCATCTAGGACTAAACTCTCTCTCCTCTCTCTCTGCCCTTGTTCTTTTTCTTTCTCGTTTTGTTTTGTCAGTCTCTCTCATTCTCTTTCTTTCTCTCCACCTTACTCTCTTTCTCATCCCCCGCCCCTCTCTCTCTCTCTCTCTCTCTCTCTCTCTGTGTCTCTTTCTTTGGTCGGAGTGGCAGACAGGGGAAGCTTACGGAAACTGCAGGAGCACACCAAAGTGTGTCAGCAGCACCTCCCTTCCCTGTGTAAGTGCTCTCCTGGCTTATCTAAAGCAGATCGCTTCATCACAGCTTTTCTGCTTAGGCCTCTGTTCCCCCTATGTTACAAAAAGATTCACCAGGCAGGCGGATGTGTGTGTGGGGGTCGGGAGGAGTGCGGATGTGTGTGGAGGGGGGGGGGGTGGTTGGGGTGCAGTGAGGGGAGGGATGTCTGGGATTCAGAAAAGGTTAGAACTATTAAATGAACTACTTCATTTCATTCACTGTTTTTTTATGTTTTCTTTTTTGGAGGGAAGCTTTTAACCTTGATACAAGCTCTCTACTACCTGAGACCTACCTACTACCTATTACAGTCACTGCTCCACTCCCCTCCTGCCCACACACACATCTTCACTGTCATCACTCGCATACATCATACATACAGTACTCTGCTTGCAATAGTAAGTCCCTTCACCATACTTGCAGTACACTCCCCCCCCCTCTCCCCTACATACACAGCACATTATTTCATCAGGAAGCTTCTCCAACACACATCCCCAACATACTTACAGCACACTGCCCCCAATACACAGCACATTGTCTCATGAGGAAGCTTCTCCAAACACACATATTGCACACTGCCCTCTCCCCACATACACAGCACACTATCCCATCTCCCCTGTCATCCCCCAACACACACACCAAGACCCTGGCAGTTGGGTTAGCCCCTTGAGCCGTGGATCTGCCCAAGGTTTCTTCCTTGGTAAGGGAGTTTTTCCTTGCCCCTGTTGCTCTTGGGTGCTCCTTGTTGGTGCCCCCCCCCCCCAATCCCACAAATAGGCTGACACCAGACATAATTTCACTGCATTTCTTACTTCCAGTAACTATATGCATGTGACAATAAACCTCCTTGTATCCTTGTATCCTATATAATTTAACAGAACTCTTCAAATTGCTATGTTTCTTTCTCTGGCCGGCTTTGTTTTTTGATCAGGCATAATAAGCTCTAGGCTTAATTAAAACGGTACATGCCTTACCTGTAAATAGCCCAGATGTTGTCCTAGTTAAAGAATGAGCTGTTGGAGGTGTCACAGGAGATTGCAGAGAAATCGAAAGAGACGAGGCAGAGAAAGCCAGCTCAGTGATTAAGAGAGAGCCAACACTGTAACGTTAAGACACAGAGAAGGCCGGCTCAGTGATTAAGAGACCAAGCCAACACTGTAAGACATAGAGAGACAGAGGACTTCTGCAGTGTAACTGAGACCGAATAGGATCTATGCAGAAGGCAGGAACTTCATTAATCCTGCACATACAACGCTTCATAATCACCTTTTATTAAAGTCATTCATGGCACCCGGCAAAGAAATAGCCCTTGCTCACCCGTGGATCAATTAGCCCATATTTGCTTGATTGATCGGATGACTGAATGTTTATACATTAACAAATGAAAGCCAATTTAGACTTAACTTGACAAGGGCTATCAAAACTGAATGGAAATCTGCCGTGTGTTCCGTCACAGAACCTGTCAGGATTAGTAAGACCGTTTTATGATGTACAACTTAGTTCCACGATACAAGTAAAAGTCCTGCCGTGAAGAGGCTCCGGAACGGCACAGACTGAGAGACCGTGACACCCTCAGATTTCATCTTAAGGAGCTGATAATTGTATGATTAGGATTAATATTACGCTTCGAAAGCTGCTCTCTAGTTGATATGCTGGGAGAAGTATCCTCTCTCCGACAGTCTTGCAGTAAATAGGCTGGTTCGAGAGGATTTCAAGAGATTTATGATGATGATTGCATTAATATGGTGCAGGGATTCTGTTAGTGCCGTGTACACATCAATCTATGCTTTATTACCGTGAAACTGATTGCATAGCTATGAAAGGAATAATCAAGATAAGAGCAAACCCATTCTGTGGAGCTGTACTTGCTGCATTTAGTGCTCATTTCTTTTAGCCAGGTCATAGCCGGGAGCATCCCCAAATGGTTTTGTTTTTCTCTGACAAACCTCAGATATTTTAAGAGTAATTGGGAGCATCATCCTTTGTTACCTGCCCCTCTCACGTCGGTCTGACGTTTCATGGATGAGGCTTAATTTGATCGAAATTGGTTATATCACATTTTGAACTTGTGTGGAAGTTGTCGTGACAATAAGCCTTTCAGTTGATGTTGACCCAATAAGAAAATAGTCTGAAATATTCTGGCCTTAGGCAGCTGTCAATCACATGCAAGATTCCAAATTGGACAGTGGGACTTAAGTTGCTGAGCTCTGTTAAAGACCGGAGTTGCTCCGGAGAAACTGTTGGGCCCTACTTTGTCAGTCTGAGTTGATTAGAAATGGGCAGGTTTTTGGCAAGGAAGTCATTTTCACTCTCCTGGGTTCTCCGAAACACAAATGCACTGTCAGGTCATTCAAGTGTAAGTGACTGCTCTGAACACCATGATCAGGTAAAACAAAGGTTTTACTGAAACAGTGGGGATAATTGAGTCACTCTGTACTACTCTATTCTCTCGGCTTTAAATGAAATCTCCTGCTCGCAGCATTCCAGGAATGCACAGCACCTCCCACAAGGAGACACACGCACGGATCCCGTTCTAAAAGCTTTCCATTTAACTCGTAGCCATTCGTCAGCTCCAAGCAGCAGCCAGGTAGAACTCTGTCTCTGGAAGACGTCCAGAGAGGAGATAAAAGGCCGTTCGTCCTGCAGGCCTCCTGTGACAAAATATGGATCATTACCTCTCAGTGTTCTTCCGATCCATTAGCGCTGCCAAGGTGTCTGCCTGCCTCTCGGTGTGTTGGGTCTGCCCAGTTCATCTGCCTCTGTTGAATACCAGCTCTGAGAGCTATTCTGTCCTGGAAGAGAAAAAGTGATTTTAGATGCTACACGCTTTTTTTCTGTCCTTTTTTCTTCCCAATAACACTATCTGAGTAGTCGGACATCTGTACACCTGCGATGTTTACACTGTCAGGGGAGGGCTCTTTTCAGGAGGAAGAGTCTTTTGCAAATGGAAATGTTTGCGTGAGATATTGAGTGAATGTATTGTGACAGTGGAGTTGGTCAAACAATCCAGCCTACAGCGACTAAATTGTCTGTTAATCTAGGCTGGCAAATAATGCTGGCAATTGTTTGTTCATTTTTTTTTTCCTGTATCAGATGTTTCACAGTTACGCATGAGGCGGTCCATCTGTGTCTTGCTGCTTTGCGTTGATTTGGACGTGTTCAGACAGTTTGCACATCTGGACATCTGGAAAAGTGTTTTTGAACACGCCTCAACCAACATCCAGAGAGATTTACTAAAAAACTGGGTGCCTTCACAACTAATGTTAAACAATGTGATATCTAATAGTAGCTTGTGAAGTATTATCATTGCTAAGAGAGATGGAAAAGCCTTCAGTAATTGGTGGAAATTGATCCATTTCCTCCCTGCACTCTAAATGTGGTTTAGACCAAAGGCCCATCAGTGGCCGGAAAACACATTACCTCTTGCAAAGTGCAATTTACTGTTGTGGAAAGTGTTTATTTTTTTTCCTGCTGTAACACTGATAGGCTCTACACAGCCTGGGGAACTCAAGACATCTCATCTCCTCCCATGCAAATTCATTACTATGAATTCATGCCTTCCAGAGTTATCTACGTAGCAAACATAACTTTTAATATTTAAACAATATCACTGCTATAATTGCAGTTATACAACATAGGTAAAAATGACCTAGATGTACAGTCTCTATACTCTATACCTAAAAACATTATACTGATATGTCTACTTGTCTTCTGAACTGCATAGTGGAACATGATAGCTTAGCACTGTATAGACCAACACTCTAAAAACATGCCTGATGACATTGTATACAGCACATACACAGTGCATGTTTCATCACTATACTAGTCTGTCTATAGCTGAGTTGTTAGATCAGCAGCCACTGGTCAAACCCGCCTCGTGAGTCCACTGGACTGCCTAGCGGTGCATGATAACGCGGCGCCGGCCGGAATGAGCTGCTGCGTGTGGTGTGCAGTGTGGTGTGGAGAATGTGAGCGACAGGCGGGCCAACACAAACACAGAGCCGCCCTCCTCTCGCCTTGGCTCGGCTCACTGGGTAAATAGTCTGGTGGCTCCGACTGATGAAGTCATTGGGAAATATGAACTTGGCAGCAGCGCATGACATATTTGCCTACCAGAGCCACAGAGATGATCAGAGGGGAAACACATCATCGCGTACTACACAACAACTACACACAACAAACACACATTTAGGGAAAACATTTCACTAGGCTCTCCTTTTCATTTTTTTCTTTTTTTTTCTTTTTTTTCAAAGTTCTCATTTTCTAATTGCCAGTTTGTTTAGCCAGATAATTATGTCATTAGCGAAGAAGCACATTTAGCTTCAGGTTTTCCTGGGCAATTCTCACAGCACTGATTACATTTGATGGCAATCACTGTAGATCAGGGGTCTCAAACTCCCGGCCCGCGGGCCAAATCCGGCCCTCGCCCGGCCCAATTCCGGCCCGCTGCCTATTTCAAAATAATAATGTAATTCGGCCCTTGAGGGTATTTTTAATTGCGACAAACAACGACACTGATTAAAATAGACGATAGATCCAAGTACGGTAACAAATCTCATTTGTACTCTCCTCCACTAGTTGCTAGACATCCAGAGCTTGATTCAAGCCCAAAATCGTTGCACACAGTTTTCAGGAAATACAGTGTAGCCTTAGCCTGGGTGTTCCCATGCTGCCTTGCGCGCGATTTGATTCACGCTGCTAAGGCAGCCTGGAGACCATGGAGCAAATTTTCGCCTGAGATAGGGAACCAATCACAGAACAGGGGGGAAAGCAAGACGATGATGAGCTATGCACAGACGCATTTGATAGACATCAACCCAATAAACGGATCTGGGCATTTTTTTCAAATACGAGAAAATGAACGTTTGGTTCCCAGACCACGTCTCATTGAGAAGTGGTGGCGCTAGCCAGGCTAGTGTAGCCTATTAGCCTACACGCGAGAAACATGAAGACGTGCATTTGTTTGTAATGACGCGGAAGAGATGCAGGCCATAGTTTTGCACAAATTGAAGCAGAAATAGGCCTACACCAAATGTTGAAAAAATGTTCACGTGTGATGAAGTCTTGGGTAGGCTATGCTATTCACCTATTCTGATTCTAAAGGAGAATGCCTTTTGGAGATTATGATCGATCGTCTATTGACAGTGATAGTCACGGTGCGTCTGTGAATGGAGGTGCGTCTTTGCGTACGACGGTGTCCACTAAGCATACCATGCTTATTTCGATCCTTTGCCCAAAATAGCTCGAGGTGGCAGTGGTAGATGATAGTGTCCGTAATGGACGTGGTACAGCTCTGAAGAACTACAAAGTCACCCGCGATAGGAACTGATTTGACCAGGCTACTAGTATACCTATATTTGACCAGGCTAGTAGACCTATAATAACGGTTTGTGGAACAGGCTAGTAATAGTTTACTATTGTTACATCTTAGGCCTACTGTTTTCCTGTTAATTTGTTATTTGGGTAATATGACAAAAAGAAAGTAAACCTGCTCAAATAGTTCAACATCCAGTATTTACTGAAAGGTGCATAATTTGAGGTGCTTACCATCCAGTGGCAAATTAGATGGGCAAATTTACCCCTTCATAAACTTTTGTTTTATACTCAAAGATTTTACATTTACAGTAGGACTTTATCCCTGACCACTTTCAAGCCATGGCCTTTTGAAATTTTGATATGCCAGGTTTAAATAAGTTATGAGAGGAAAATATTTTTATTTGGTGTGAAACACACACATACCTGTTTTTATGCTTTTTTGTGTCTTTTCATAATTTGTATTTATATTTATTTTATTATTATTTTATAGCACAGGTGTCTAAAAATAGATAAAAAGACTTGCACTTTCTGTTTGCACAAAACATTGCATTTTAGGAAATAGCCATTCTTTTTTGTATTATTTTTTAACACTGACGCGGCCCTCCAATCAGATGACGTTGGCAGAAGTTGCCCCCAGCTCATTTGAGTTTGAGACCCCTGCTGTAGATTGTGCTTTGAGGACAACATACAACTTACATTCATGTTTGTAATCTCGGCAGAAACACCTCAGCAAATTACATGACAGTTAATCACACAACAGCAAAGTACATGACTGCAAAACCAATTACCCAGCGGTCAGCCCGATACATTATTTCAAAGTGCCTTGGAAGTGGAGTTGGGGATTGGCATTGATAATACCTGTGGAGTCATGTGGTGAGATGGTAAAGTGTGTGTGTGTGTGTGTGTGTGTGTGTGTGTGTGTGTGTGTGTGTGTGTGTCTGGTGTTTCAACTCCCATTTGTTTAATTTTTCATTGACTCCACTGGCCTCCCAGAGGGCAACCAACTCAGTATTGGAGCCGGCATCATGCAGCTAGGCACTGTCCACTGATCAGATTTTTTGTGCAAGGAGTGAGTGTGTGTGTGTGTGTTTGTGTGTGTGTGTGTGTGTGTGTGTGTGCCCTTGAATACATATATCCATTTGCGGACTGAAATCGGTGTGTCCTGAAATTGGATAACTTGGAAATCATCCAATAAAAAATTGAATTTGTGGGCAGCCCGGGAGGGCCAACCAGGGCCAGGCAACCTCCTAGCACTCCACCTACAGAGAGGGAGAGAGAGAGAGGAGAAACATAATGTGGGAAGAATAGTTGTGCTGAGAGGGTAAGACAGAGTAATATAGAGCCGTGTTGTTCCCTGAGCCAAGTCAGTTGAAACCCCTAATCTATATCAGGAGAGTTTTTACATCTCTCTGCTCATTAGTCTCATTTGTCAACGCTGCTTTCTTCAGCTTAAGCTAGCTTTTATGTAGTTATGATGAATACCCCCTGCAGAAGCCACCATGCCACAGCTAACTCCCCAACTCCCAAGCTCCCCTGTGCTCAGCTTAAGCATCACATGGTCCTGTCACTTTACTGGCGACTGTACAGGTGGAGCAAGATGTTAAAACACAAGATCATAGGTCACGCTTTCATACCCAGAACCCAGAGACAACTCCCCAGAATGCATTTCATCTCCTCCCATGCAAATTCATTACTATGAATTTGTGCCTTCCAGAGTTATCTATGTAGCAAACATAACTTTTAATATTTAAACAATATCGCTGCTATAATTACAGTTATATAACATAGGTAAAAATGACCTAGATGTACAGTCTCTATACTCTATACCTAAGCATCACATGGTCCTGTCGCTTCACTGGTGACTGTACAGGTGGAGCAAGATGCTAAAACACAAGATCATAGGTCACGCTTTCATACCCAGAACCCAGAGACCACACGCCAGAATGCATTTGGAAAAATCTGCAAGCCAATTTGGATAACAATGTCATACAGTTTTGGATAAATGTCTTGTTAACCATGCTCAATCATGCTTAATTAAGGCACTTAAACTGTTTTTCCAACTTTGTGTGGCCAAATCCTATGTAATGCCCAAGAGGCCTGGGTCACCAAGGCAACGACACTGTGATGGCTGGCATGAGTCCACTGGCCATCTGACCCTCTGATGTGTCTTTACCAGGGGCACTCTATCACCCCAACGCCACTCATTTTCTAGACGTCCACCATCCGTCCGTTCCAGCTCTGCCACAAGCGCCACCGCTGCGGAAGCTGGTCTGGCATGGGTCCACGTCCCACGCCCCCCCCGACACACACATACACACACACACTCACACACACCCCCACTCCAGAATCCTCTTACTCTGCAGTCCGGTGCTCCGTGGGACCTATCTTCCCCAGCGTTCCGACGGCCACGTCCCCTTACTCAGCAATTAAAATCTTCTCACGGACCTGGGGCGTGGGCGTGGGCTGGGGCCTGGAGGGAGGGGTGGGTGGCTGGACGGGGAGTACTCTTATACCTTCTTTATCTGAGATGGGTTCGGTTCCTTTGGGGGGCTTTAGTGCTGAGGCAGACACTTTTCCTACCACTCTTCCTGGAGCTGAACTTAGATCTGAACTACCTCCACTTTTTTCCTGGCAGCTGGGCCTGCACTTGACGTTATATCTATAGCCCACAGGAGATCAGAAGGGGTTTTCTGGCTCTCACTTTATGTCTGTCTCTATATCCCTATATCTCCCTCTCCCTCTCTCACACACACTTTCTCTCTTTCTTTCTCTATCTGTCTCTCCCTCTACCTCACTTCGGCCTTCTTTATATTTCCCTCCGCATGTGGAAATGTTGGTTCGATCTCTGAAAAGTGAATAAAACATAAAAAAAATACAACCATTGCTTGGTAAGGTTTGGAGAGGTATTTAATACAGGCCTTTCTTGGTGGTAAATCATTTCATTAGTGGCTGCATAGTTTGATAGATATCTGGGACTGATTATTTTATGGGACTAAAATAGCTCTCACACTATTCCCTATTTTCTGTAAAGGTGAGCACATCTGCAAAGTCGAGTGCTTTCTGCTGAGCTCTCTGATTTCGGACACCAGCCCCACTCTCTGACGTCAATGTCCTCTTACAGTCTTCCCCCATCGAATACATCAAGGCTTTCTAGCCCCTTTCAGAGCGCAAGGTTCAAGTAAGCCATGGGACAGGAAGACGTGATAAGCAGTTCTTGGCAATGACTGACAGCTAATAGAGACAATAGGTTGCTAGGCGACAGCATGTTGAGCAGGTAGGTATGTTGCCCCCGTGTAAGAGTGCAGAGGAGTAACACCCAGGAGACAGGCAGGTAGGCAGGCACATCATTTGCCTGTTCCAATTCTTCATGCTCTCTCTGGATGGAGAGACAGAGTGGCAGAGCATGTATTTACAACACAACAAAGACCACGTGTTCAGTCTCTACTGGTTTGTTCTCGTTCATCCTAGAGTCTGGTTTGGGACTTGGGAGCTATCTTACTTTTTGTTCGGGAGGGTCTACAGAGCTGATATCCACAAACACTTGTAAGATAAACCCCTTAACATGTTGATCTTCATTATAGAGTCTCCTAAATTTGGATTAATCAAATATGATCTCAAATCTAACATTTGCAAACCATGCAAGACACTTCATCAAGACACACATTCAGCTCCAGCTTACCCATGAATGTAAGGCACTTTAGTTTAACTGAGGTCTATACTTGAAAACAATTGACTCAGACTTTAGTCATTTCTACTATCTATCATGCAGAGTATTACAATTACTACAAGGATCTATGTTGAAAAACAAATTGATCATCCTTTGTAATATTGCAGCGCTTTGGATGCAATATTGCAATATTTGTGGCCTCAGTGTTCTGTGACACTGACTGTTTTTAGTCAGTTTGTGATAATGAATAGGCCTACAGTACATCTGGCCTGGCTCTGGTCATTAGGAAATTAAATGGATGTTCTTTTGCTTGGGGAGGGGGACAAAAAATAGGAAGGCAGAGAGAAAAAACCTATGCCAGCAGTCATAAAAATGACAACACCCACAAAAAGAGCACAGCAGCCAATCACTGAGTGCACACGTTTTGTTCCTTTTTTGCTCCAGTTTGAAGCTACAACAAAGACATTGTGAAGTACAAGGCTGTCAGTGAATCATCGCCACCAGAATGACAGGGATTTCTCAGAACAAGAGCACCTGCTTCTCATCTGCTCTCATGACAAGGAGACAACTGCAACTACCACCCCGGAGACATTCGATTTCACACAGCTCGTAGCTTGGGCTTAACGCACAGAGTTTTTGCAATAAATGTCTGTGTGTGGAACACTATGCTACCTTGAGAAAGTATAGATTGAAATCAGCAGTTCCATCTGAGTTTAAAATATTTCCACAAATGGATTTAGGGCATACTCCGACACGATTTAAACTACATACCACTAGTGTGCATGAGCTAATGTAACACTTTCTCCTTGCCGTGTCTATTGCTTTGTAATAGATTTTGATATTCCGCTGTAGGTGCTCCAGGCTTTGGGTTTCTCTGTAGGGTGAGAGCCGCAGCGCTAAAGATATTTAAAGCCACGTCTGAGCTATAGCCTGCAGCAGCAGCAACAGTAACCCAGATACGCTACACTGCGCAGCACCGCGTGAGGAGTGTGAGGTCGAGCCCAGCACTTAGCGCGCAAACCTGGCATGGCATCAGTGACGAGGAAGCCCTGTGGGGGCTAGTGGGGAGGGAGCATGCGAGGAGAACCAGCATGCTGATATTGTAATTCCCGTGACGGAGCGCTCCAACGCTGGCAGAGGGCACCACACCGATCCATCGCATTGTTTATTTGTAGGCCTGCTCATGTTCAGCAGAGGCTCCGTGGCTCGTGGGGTAAAGGTATTGTCAGATGCCTGGAGTCCAACATTTTTTCTCAGAAGTAAGGGAACAAAAAGAAAGCCAACAGGTGGCTATAAGAGCCGTTCTCTGTTCCAGTCTGTTTGTGGTGCTTTAACTCGTCGTTGAGTAAAGTCCATAAATACACCTGCTGAAGGTTGCCAAAGCAACATGCTCATTGTAATTGGCAACTGATGAGATGGGATAACGCAAACGCACACACACACACACACACACACACACACACACACAGGGCTCCAGTGCCATGGAAGAGCGGTGCATTTTCACACTCAGATTTGTGACAGCTGGGTGATCCCAGTCAAGCCTCTGGAGCTAATGGTCCTCTCCTAGACTATACAAATGAGCTGCTCCAGCCTTGTAAATAGACACAAGTGTGTACACACACACACACACATACAGAGATAGAGACACACACGCACCAGATTATGCATTCAGCAGCAGCAGAGCGATCCACCTGAAGGATTTTCCTCTGCATACAAAACAAACAGCAAAGGAGCAAAGGTTATTTGTGTGCTTGTGTGTGTGTGTATTGGAAGTGTCTGGTGCCTTGAAGGAGCTCAGCAATGATGATGATGAGCTGCCACCTTGACACAGAGACATGGGGCCAGCAGAGAGCGAACCTGATCACAAGCCTCCCAGCCTCTTGTATGGGAGTGATACACACACACACACACACACACACACACACACACACACATATCCAGCACTCCCAGTATAGGAATGATACACACACACACACACACACACCCAGCCTCTCATCTAAAGTATGGGAATGATACCCACACACACAAACATACACATCGAGCAGTGAAGACATTGGTGTGCTGGTAAGTGAATGCTAATTATACAACATTAAATGAGGCATCACAGCAATCATGTCATGATGCCTTATGTAAATACTAATAATATTAATACTGAGTGGCATGTGCAGGGCTCTGAAGCGTGTTTCAAGCATATTATTTTGTATAGCATCCTGATAATCTAAACATGTCAGCAATGTAAACATTTGTAATTTCTTGACCCTACAATCTATATAAAGCTAGATTCTACATCTTGATAATTAGGTCAACACATTCACATATGCTGTAAAAAAGTTATATGTTTTGTAAAGAAGACTTTGTTTTTTCATGCAACATGGTGATACGATTCCTACAATCACCCACCCCACCACCCCTCGCCATGGTGACCATGATAGATATTTACATGTGCCTCTAATGGCATAATTGTCGTTGACACACAAGGCTTTAGTTTTTCAGTGTGCATTTGCAATTTGTCACAATAATTTAATAGTCATAGTAATTTTATAAAGGAAGCAGTAATTCACAAATTGAACATATAGCAGCATTTAAGTTCATTAGCACCACATTTATCAATTAACAGCAGATCTCTAATCTTTCCAGGCTTAACATACTGTGCACGTCTGTGTGTGTATTGAGTATATTCTTTCTTGACCCTGCAGAGGTGTACATGCGACGAGACTGTTCTCTGTTCTCCTTCTGATTGAATATTGAAAGTCATTTGATTAGTGAGATGTAGTCTGGGTTAGGATTTCATATATCTCCCCGAGTAAGGAGGTACAGGACACACACACACAGAGAGAGAGAGAGAGAGAGAGAGAGAGAGAGAGAGAGAGAGAGAGAGAGAGAGAGAAAAACAATCTTTGCTCCACCACGCATCCCCTGTAGATTTCATTTCCCCTTCTCCAACGATCTTTTGTACAACCAGATGTTGTGCAATATGTTGCTAAAACAAGAGATATTTCCATTTGGGAAAATGCACACAGGTCTCTGAGCATCAGGAATAATAAAAAAAAAAAAGCTTCTTTGAAATTACAAAAGACTGTACCAAAATGCATTCATGTAAACAACTGAAGCCTATTTTTAATTGAACTATTTTAAGGGCATCTCACATCCCTTGAAACCACCTGTAAAATGGCAGAGGATTGGTATACTGTTCTGAATAGCAGCATGCTGGTCATGTCCTTGTCAAAGTAGAACAGTCAAGCCTTTTTCCACACAGCTTCAGGCAGGGCCGGAGTGGGGCCACTTTTCAGCCCGGGAGTTTCAGGCCCAAGACCGGCCCACGTTTCCCATAGTGGTGGAAATTGGATAAACTAGATGTACCGCATAGCGGTACAAAATATGACCGCCGCTCAGTCCTGTACATCCATTCCGCGAAAATAAATCACACTTCAATTTGTCTACATATTTTACTCCATCCCCCACTCTTGAAACTTTTGTGTATGCTTGTTTGGCATGCCTGAGTGTGTGTGTGCGGCTGCACAGAAAGTAGCCTACTGGTGCTGAAAAGGTGAATAGATTGTAGAATAGCCAAAGAAGATGTAGCATTGTTATAAAACCTTTAAAATCTCTAAACAATCACAAGTAGGGCAGTTCATCACAGTTCATCCATTGCAACTGGATTGATGAAAGGTCACTTACACCTGTAGGCTACATTGTATTTGGGAAAAGCAAAAGGTATCAGCATAATGTTATTTATTTATTTATTTATTATGTATTTATAAACAAAAACATCTCTGTCAGTTCCATGCCGTTTTCAACAGCTATCAAAACAAAGGTCATTTTTGGATGGATGGATTTTTTTGTGAATGTTTCTTCTTCTACATAAGATTTTAGTCATCTTTAGTTCATGTAATACTTTATTGTCAATGCACAAATTAAGTAACAGTAGTCTGAAACGTTATTGTTAATGCACAAATTAAGTAACAGTAGTCTGAAACGAAATGCTATTTTACATCTAACCAGTGGTGCAAATAACTGACATGTCCAAATGGGCCTTGATGAAATGCGTCGTTAGACTGTTCATACACATTTTAACGGGCCAAAGTTGAAGAGCTTTTGTCCGTTATTGTTCGTGCAAATATAGGCTGATTCATGTTCCCTTGCATTGTGTAACTGAGGTCCATGGCTAGTCTGGCTTTCATCAGACCAAGCTCAATCTTTTAAGAAATCAAAAATAAATAGCGGGCAGATCAGGCTGGGTTCCGCAGCCTAGTCCATAGGCACCCGATATTGTTTAATTTTCAGATTGAGATATACACGCTCTGGCTATTCTAAATGCAAAAATGCATTAGGGAGTTATGACAAAACTGTAACTAACAAACTAGATCCTAATAGAAAGCTGTTAGCTTCCCTAAGCTACAGGTAGGATTATAAGGTAGCCCTATTTACAACATAAATTGTCAATAGGCTATGCTGGCGACACAAATAAAATCTCCTTTGGAAACCAATGGCTTACTTAATTTACAGTATCAAGCGGACTTAAACTGCCATATCGTGGCGAAAAGTTGTAATAACATTCACGCAGCTCCATGAGTCAAGGAAAGTGCGAATGAAGTAGCCACTTCTAAATGGGACCCACTACACAGTAGCTAGTAGGTGTGTTGCTAAAAGCAGCCATAATGAAATGAAGGTGTCATTGTCTGGATACTTCACACACACGTGCTTTTTAATTTCACAGACTACAACTACCAAGCTGGAATCAAAGCACATCGATTCCCCTCTCACACCCTGCACGCACTTAAAACAAAATAAACAGGTGTCTCAGTCTCATGCATGTATAGGCAAAACTGTATCAGACCGGTGTAACGTTGGTAAATCTTCCATTGCACAGAATGATTTTGTAGCACGTGCAATAAATGACAGTCGAAAGATACAAACAGTGCTGCTATCAATTTGCTTGGTATAACCGCATTTATAGTTTTCTAAAAAATGCAATCAATCAAATGGGCCTCCATCACTCAACCAACGCTAACGGTAGCATTACCTAGGTCCTTATTGATATTACAAGATTAACGCATTACCTGCAGTAAAACCAAGCATGTCCGATAAACATCCTCAGATTTATTTCGCTTCAAGAAGAAATGGGAATTACACTTCATGTGAACATCGTCCTGTCCTTATTAGATGTTCGCTGCGGTAAGTTACAGTCCTTGTAGGAAGTGTCCATTGTTTTTCCCCAACCCACTTTTAACTTCCAACAAAATTACGTCTCACTGCAACGAAGCGCCATCTAGTGGACAAGCGACTACTTATCGCCAATACTGAAAATGCAGCCATGATGATGATGATGAATATTTATTTTGGCTTTCTTTTTGATCCTACTGAATTTGTAACCCCACAATCGGCCGTTCTAATACCGATAGTATGTGGGTGCCTGTGTGTGTGCATGTTTATATGTGTGCACCGCCATTTACAGGCCAATGAGTGTACAGTCACTAAATGTACACATAACCTAATTTTTAGACCCCCCATGGATGAAATACTAATAAACTTGGCATACCCCCAGAGAATGCCAGGTCAATCATACACATAAAATTTGGTGCAGTTCTGAACATCTTAACTGAAGATAGGGGCGATTAAAGCAGAATAATATTGCATTTTCATTTTTACCGGGGGTGCAAATCACAAACGAGTGATTATGAGCCAGGTTGATGTGGGCCCTTGAGACCAACATACCATAAAAGAGAACTGTGTCTGCCTACAGAGAACTGTGTCTGCCCTACCCTCCTTCGGGGGTCCAGTCCAGCGGGGGCTGCAGATCAAAACGAAAATGACGGTTCCATGCTATCCATGTGGGGTACATGCCCACCAAGTTTTGTGTACCCCGGTCTTTCAGTGTCCGGGAATCCTTGTTGGTGTACGTCACTAAATGTACACATAAGTTATTTTATTGTAGGGCCCCATTGACCGAAAGTACACACAAAACTTGGCATGCATTCGAGGGTGTCATAATGATCCTACACTTTTAATTTCGTGCAGTTTTGACCTTGTCAGCCAGAGATATTGTGATGAAAACACCTAATTTTTTTGCTTTTAATTTTTAACTAGGTGGCGCTATACATGAAATAAGTGGTAATTCGATGGGTTGATATGCCCCTTAAGACCAACATACAAAAAAAAGGTGGACCTCCTAGGCCCCACGGTTCTCGAGATATTCACAGAAAACTGTCTCCCGCCACCTACAGGCCAGTTGGTGTATAATAACATAAATTAATTTATTGTGTGGCCCCCCATGAACGGAATTCCACAAAACTTGGCGTGCATACAGAGGGTGTCATAATGATCCTACACTTCCAATTTCGTGCAGTTTTGACTATGTTAGGTCACAGATACCTTCAATTACACCACCTCATTTTTACTTTTTTTTGTGTTTAACTAGGTGGCGCTATACATGAAATGAGTGGTTATGGAATGGGTTGACATGGCCCCTTGAGATCAACATACAAAAAAAATGGTCCTCCTAAACCCTACGGTTTTCGAGATATTCACAGAAAACTGTCTCTGCCCTACCCTCCTTTCGGGGTCCAATTCAGCGGGGGCTACAGATCAAAACGAAAACGATGGTTCCATGCTATCCATGTGGGTTACATGTCCACCAAGTTTCGTGTACCCCGGTCTTTCAGTGTCCCGGGAATCATTGACGGAAATTTGGGCATGCGAAAAAAAAAAAAAAAAAAAAAAAAAAAATCTGACTAAACCTATATGACCGCCGCTTCGCTGCGCGGCGGTCATAATGAGGCAACATTTCAGCTCTTACTATCCTGTAGTTTTTATTAGTACCATGGTTCAACAAATGTGTAAAGGTTATATTAATTCACTTCAACTGAGAAGTTAACAAAAAATATTCCACTATTCCACAAGTTAACAAAAACAGAAAGAAAGAAAGACAGAAAGAAAGAAAGCCTTTGAAATGTAGCCTATCCCATGCTTCCACAAAGAGGCATGAGGCAATGTTTAGGCTACATGTTTTTTTGCATGGGTAGGCTATATTGTTGTTTGGTGATTTAGCCTACTCCTTTACTACACCCTCTTCTAAGCAAACAAGGCATATAGGTTCATCATGTAGCATACATATTTTGCTCTTTCTTACATTAAATAACTTTAATTTATCCTCTCTACTTGTCCCTGTAGTCATGGCCTCCTCATCACTAATTTCGGGCTCATCATTTTCAGTGGTCGACTGGTTGATCTGCTGCTCAGAGGCTACAATTTTTACCGCATAGGCCTACACAGATCAAACTTCAGTTTTGTTATTAATATTTGCATACTGCAAAGTCTATGAATCGGATACAAAGGGCTAATATTTTAAGAAATGTAATATGTTGCTTGCAAATAGCTTGACAACGTTACAAACGTCCAATATTAGCCCAATAACTGCTAATAATCATTATAGGCTATCTCTCTTTACCAGTTGCCACTTTTGTCTGTAGGCCTAATCTAGAAGCTTGGCACATTTAGCAGCATCTACCTGGCCGTTTTCAGTCCCTCCCTTTCTACCATCCATCCTTCCTGACGCTTATGGCTACTGTAGGACCGGCCTGGCTATCAGTATCTGAGAAAACTTTTTGGAAAAGACGGGTTATATGGACCCAACCAACTCTTTTTGGGAGGGGAGAACTCCCTCACACGGTAGGCTACAACCCATGCAGAGGCAACGGTGCCATGCACAGAATGCGGAACTTTAAAAGAAGTTTAAGAGAACTTTAAGAGAAGTTAGACTAACGTGACAAAATGTCAATAATAGAACTTTAAGAGAAGTTAGACTAACGTGACAAAATGTCAATATTTTTTTCCTCGACCGGCCCAAAAGTGAAGTGGCCCACTGGGAATTCTCCCGATTACCCACCCCAGGCCTGGCTTCAGGTGTGTATACACACACACACACACACACACACACACACAGGCACACACAGGCACCTGGCCCGATTGCTTCCTCATCTTTGCTGGTGATTACGCCACCTCGCAGTGCAATGACAAAGTGGCCTGTGACACCACCATTTAATCTGAGACTGATCAGGTGCGGCCATCTTGCTAATGTTTAATCACAGAGCTCCTCTTCTTTTTTCCCTCTCTCTCTACTTCCTCGGTCTTTGCAGGAGGCTTATGGGAACAGGTGAAGGTTATCACAGCCACCCCTAAGACTCATTCAATTACTGTCCCCGGCTCTCTAGCAGAGGCTAGGCCCGCACCTTCAGCAGATGGGCCGGAAGCCGGCTGACTCCGAAGTGAGCTTTAATCTGGTCAACACAGCTTTAATTAGCATGTGAGCTGTCATGATCTCACCTCACTCTGAAAATAATATGAGGGGCATGAATATGAATTTACCACATCACAGGCTGTTGTTCTTTCAAAGGAAGCATAGTACTGTAGTGCATTATACTACAGTATACCAAGTCATAGCACAGGATATTTGGTACAACATAGTGTAGAATAGCATAGGTCAGAAGAGTATGTATTTTAAAATGAAAACAATTGTGTGTTATATGATTTATATTCATACTTCATTACACAACATGAAATGAACAAATGAGTCATGCCGTCTATATTTAATAACACCTTGAGCAAACTACTGTGCAATTAAGATTCAACAACAGGAAGAAATAGCAAGCAGTGTCCCACACAGGTGCCTTTTATATCCCTCCAAGCAATGAATGCAAGAGCATGTTCTACACAAATCACTTCTGTTTCAAAGGCATGCAGTATCAGAGCCAAATGAAATGAACAGTTTGAATCATGGCAGACAGACCTTAGAGAAGCTGCAAAGCCAGTGCCATTCTTTTCTTCCTAACTCATACTCACATCAGTGAGTGCAGAGAATGCAAATGACATTCTGTATCAAGTCATCATTTGGAGAGAAAAATGAGCTTTTAGGCTAGCATATGTATAATGGACAAGAATGGCCAACACAAATATATGTTAAAATAAAATAAAAGGCCTTCTTCAGTAAGCTATGAATGTCAGAGCTACATTATTACTCTGGAAGCTTCAAACTAGCCTTGTAAGTATTTCACATTTCCTGTGTGGTGGGGCTGTATAAAGGCGATTTGAGATTATGTGAGTCTCTAATGACGAGAATGGGGGAAAATGGACCTCTTCAGCGTCATCACCGAACAGCTGGGAGAAACTTCTCTCAGTCAAGTCAGTCTTTTCTGCCCGTATCCATGGCTACCGCAGCAAACCAGCAGTCGTGTGCAATCATGTTTCAGCGGCAGACATGTTAACTCATGAGTCTCTGTATGAACAGCTATCTATTGACAGATGTATGCAAAAAATTGGCAAACTTACGGAAACAGTGAGTGTAAATAAACAGTGTTAAATACACTCACATCAGCAAATAGGAATTTAACTGACACTTAATGACACTATTAAAAATGGAAATGAAATGACCTCAGGAGTGTTTTATACGTGCAGATGAATATCAGTTTTTCATGTGGAATGAAAATAATAAATGGCCTGCTTTCAAATAGATGTGATGTGATATGAGGTGTATGAATGAGTAACTATATCATCCAGAAAGTGCTGTCGGATCACAAGCAGAAGGTGGACTTCATCTGATGACTGGCTGCAGGATTAGATGACTGCTATTACCTCAATTATCCCCTCAGACATACTGTGGCAGTTTCTCAGTGCTTTACGGCTGGGAGAGCCTGCAGGGGAGCGTCTCCTACCATATGCTTTTCTCAACTCTGAGTGACGCACTGAAGGCAGATATGCAGAGAAAGTGGTAAATACCCATCAGGTATCATCTGGCATATAGACTGAGACAAATGGAGAAATGGATGCCTTCAGGATTTTGACAGTGCAGTAGTACTTTGGGTAGAAAATGTTTCATTTGAGTCAATAGCACATCATTTGATATGCTGTCTGTCAACATCACCTTCTATTGCAAAGATTTCATAACTGACATAGCTCATGCATAAAGTAGAGTAGGTTGAGTAGCCATTGGGAGCTTTTTCATTTGTCATGATCAGGGGTTCAGATCTCTATTTTTAAGCATTGAGAAACATAATTTAGATTAAATAAATATAATTCCAAAAACAAAGCAACACACCATCACAAGTGTAGCGTGTCAAGTACAGGAATATGTATATTGTGTGAAATGTACTGTAGGTTAATGTATTTCACCCAAGGTGGAACATCAACAGGGTCATCAATTTGTGCCAATTATTTGTCCAGAATTCACACAGATGTCTGCCTCGTCGATAACAGAGGTCTGGATGCTTCTCAGGAGGATAATATAGATCTGCAACTAAACAGAGAGACACATAAAATGTCTGAATAATACATTTAACTCAGGGTTAATGCTCAGCCATGTCTGTCCATTTGAGAATGGAAGGAGTAAGAGGTGGGGAGGGCCCAATCAGGACTGGATAGCTCTGAGCACAATAAGCCGGAGGAGAAACTGTGCTTACTGTACCTAAAGCCTTAGTGACAGATGGAGTGTTAAAATTGTTTAGGAATGTGCTGCGTTGACTACACCAAATAAAAGTGCCTCATTTCCAATGGTGGCACATTTAGTTTCACGCTTAATGTTTCACATAAATGCTCAGGCGTAAACATAAACACACACACACACACACACACACACGGATGTGCATATAGGGAACGGAAATAGTGAACCTATATGCAATTGAAAACAGTTGGATATTACAGTCAGGTCATGCTGTGCACACACAGAGCACATGAGATATAAAGTTGCAATCTCATAGCAACAGGCAATGTCAAGGATTGTCATCTTATATTTACCTTTTTTCTGTTAACATTCTTTACCTGTGGTCATACTTTTGCTGCAGACAGGAACCCAAAGTAGTCAGAGCACTTTTTATGTTAAACACACTCTACTCCTAGTTTAGGGAAGCTGATTGATTTACCCCTTTAATGGACCATTGGCTCTTTCTACCGCTCCTTTCAGAAGTATGACAGTTTAAGAAAAATAATCAATTCAATCAATTCCAAAATCTGACAAATGTCTGCCATTTTGTAGGCTTCTTAACTTTTCACAATTCTTTTATTCAGGATGCATCCTCAACTGACTTCTTTTATCCAGCATGCATCCTCAACTGACTTGGACTGTGTACACATAAGGAAAGGAAAACTTAATTCTGTACCCCTTCTAGAAACATGTTGACATAGAAGGAGCAGTTTGACCTGATAAAATGTCTGCACCGTCCTTGAACGACTTCCCTTCTTTTTCTAATGTGCCGCTTTGGAGGTGAGGGGGTGAAATCGCTACCCTCACAATAGCCAGTCAAGTCACAAAATGGCCCCCTCTTAAACCATCTTAAAACCGTCAGTACCACAAGACAAGGAAAGAGAGGAAAGAGGGGGGAAAACGGCCCTAGCTTAGAGCTTGATGTTCCGTCTGAAAGGTGCGGACAGCGTGGGCAATTACTCAGAAAGCCCCCAGCCATCGCCACAGCCTGTGCAGTCAGGCAGCTCACCTAATCTCTGCCTCTGCCATAGGGAGTCACCTGGGGGCCATGGGGAGTTTGTCATCCTTTGTCTCCCTCCTTTTTTGGCATGGCAGGATTAGATTAACCCGCGGGAGGAAATTTACTCTGCCAATCAGACCACCAATCAGCCCCCTCCCTTTGCTTTGGAGAGTCCGTCTCTGAGCTAACCACCCCCACACACACACTCATACAGGCAGGCAGGCAGGCAGGCACACACACACGCACACACACACACTCACTCACTCACTCAGACACTTACATAGACACATAGACACACAGACACACACACACACTCTCACTCTCTCTCTCTCTCTCTCTCTCTAATAGAGTGTCAGCATTTGGGAGTGTGTTTGTTTTGCATGAGAATGATCACTTTGTTGGCTCGCATACATTAAAAGGTTAGAGCTGTCCCGTCTTATCACGGAGACAGCGACGTCTTAACGGGCTCCAGTGTGCCGAGAGGATCCCAGGTCGCGCGCTCTGTCAGACAGACGGGTGCAGTCCTCTCTCTTCCCCAAACACCCAGCCCCTTTTTAGCAGTGCGTTAGCAGAGAACAGCTCCCATCACAAAGGACACTCTTATCAGCCTGCTCTCACATTTCTCCATTCTTTGCCATAATTTGGCTCCCATTGAGACCTCGGCCTTATCAGTATATGACTGGTAACTCCTTAAACTATGTAGAGGCTCATGACTTATGGATGGGAACTCAGGGTTGTAACGTGAATACATAGAAGTGTTGACAAGCAGTAAGAGATGAATTAAATATGACTCATGGAATGGAAGGGGGTAATTTGTTTGTTATGAAAAAAGATGGTATACAGAATATTTTTGGACCCTATAGGTAGTGGGTCCATAAAACAAGTGGGAAGGTTTGGCACACGTGGCGTCCACATTTAGATGATGCTATTTTATTCTAGAATATACAGATATAAACTTTTTACCATGGAAACAGGCTTCTTCAAACCTCTGGGCTCAGACACTTGTACTCTCTCTAAAGTAAATGCCATTCTTATATTAACATCCCACTCACAATAAACTCAGTTCATTGCATTAGTTAGATCAATATATATAATGTAATGGAATAATGACTGATAGACTAACAGACAAAATATGCTAATAATATTACTGGTGATTAATCAAAATGATTAAGTGTGCTGTGTCATACTCTGCTACAGTCCAGGACAAGAAAGAAACTATCCGAACTCTGAGAAGGTGAACCGTATAAAAGTGGGGTTTTGTTTCTGTTTCGGGGTCTTGTATGAAACTGGGAAAATGGTGGTGTAATGAAATCTGTTGTTCGTGTGATATTATCCCTCATGTGGAACCCACACTGTCCTGATCTTCTCCATAAGCCTCAGTGGGATGATTCATTCATTACTTCCTCTCAAGGACAATGGCAAGCCAGCGCCACGCTTTGGTGGAATGTAGTCGTCACATGACCTCGTCCACCCGAGCGAAAGGCGCCAGTGAGCGGGCACCCACCATCAGGAGATGTGCGTGCGCATGCATAATGCATTAGCCCAAGTGTGGAGCGCCCGCATCGCGCCGCGCTCTGCTCCAAGCCACGCCGAGCACATCAAAGAGGTGATCCCGGCCGCAGAGCCCCCGAAGCGGGTCTGGACGGTGCCGTTAGCCCCCATTGATAACTCCAGGGACCTCTAGGAATAACAAGCTGTGAAAGTGACTCATTAGTTAGGTGCCGCTGCCGCCGCCACTGCCATCCCCACAGAGGCTCACACTAGGCTCAATGCGAAGGCAAACAAAGCTTTGCGCAACGCCCACACACAGCAAGCATGAGAAGGATGCCATGGCTCTAATGCCAGTATTGATTGGCATCAGGAAGCCCGAGCGGCGCCGGCTACCTTTAAGCTATCACAAGAGGCACTTCATTTCCTGGGCTGCCGTGGATCCCATGTGTGTGGAGGGTTTACGAACACGAACACGAACACGAACACACACACACACACACACACACACACACACACACACACACACACACACACACACACACACACACACACACACACACATAGAATCCTCATCATATGGCAATTTAGCACGGGGATCTATACCAATAAGCCAAGACCACTTGTATGAAAAACACCAACACACACCCACACGTTCCTCCATTCCATTTTCTAGGCAATCAAGAAGGCAAAGTATGTCCAGATAATCTACAAGCTTCTGGTGCAATCCCCTGAAATGCAAAAATCTGGACACGCCTGGTTACAGTGCTGTGATTAGATGAGTAATAGGAGTAAAATGTGACCTGATTTACAAAAAGCATTACTGTACATGCAAAATGACACATCTTTAACATTGTTTGTGATATTAGTTTCTTATTACCATTTTTTCCAGTTTCAAAATAACAACAAAAAGTAAAAGTACCTGAGGTTTGAACGCCTTGCATGGTCAGGACTTAGTAACACCCCCTTTAGCAAGTATCACAGCTTGTAAACCATTCTTGTAGCTATTTAAGTCTTCCAGTTCTCGTTTGGGGTGTTTTTGCCCATTCTTGGTTCCAAAAGCACTTTTGGTTCTGCTTTTCTGAGGTCTACCCACTGATTTTCCATGATATTCAGGAGGACTGCCATGGTGAGTCTATCGTAAAATCGTATCGTATCGTATGTCCATCGTAAAATCTTTAATTTGCGCACCAAAGTAGATTTGGAGGTGTTGGGAATCATTAACCTGTTGTAGAAACCAACACTTTCACTTTTTACAGATGGCGTGTTTGCTTTCAGAAATTGTTTGGCACAAGTTTTGCATGCCACTAAAATGTCCATCATTGTCAAAGTTAATAAATTTGTTATGACAGGAAATCTGCCATAATTGAATGTGCTATGTAAATGCTATGTAATCTGCCATAATTGAATGTCCTATGTAAATGCTGGGTGGTTTTGAGGAGTTCTTGTGATACCCTCCTGGGACTAGTAGGCGAAGACACACACACACACACACACACACACACACACACACACACATACGTATACAGCTCTGGAAAAAATTAAGAGATCACTGTACATTTTTCTGATGTGATTCTACGGTTGCTGAGTGACATTTGAATGAGTTGATGGTTATATTCAAAATGAAGAGATGTTATGAAGAGGCCGTGGCACAGCATCCAAACTAAGCTAACGTTGTCTAGGGTATAATGTTTAGCTGTCCTTGGTCCGCAACGTAACCTGAAAGCAAAGATCCAACTGACCTACACACTGGCCCTGTTGTACACTGGTGTACCAACACAGAATGTGTAAGACCTAGATGTGTGGTTGAAATTTGTGTGTCAGCTTTGGCAGAGCTCCAGTGAGTGGTCACTGACCTGTGGCTCTCACTGACCCAGTATAGCGCCTATCTCCTGACGGACTTCCTGAAAAGCCCAAGCGTTGTTCGTTCAATGTGTTCAAGTTTTGTTGTTGTGGTATTGCAATACTCCAAATAAACAAAAACAGAAGTAGTCCAAGTTTGCCTCGCTCATGGGCAACCGCTCGAGGGGAAAACAGGCCGCCCGTCTTTCATAAATGTCTGCAAACTAATTGTGAGCCAAGGACTGCAGACAGGTGTCTCAATTAACCCAATTAGCCACAGGTTGTGACCTCACTGAAGCCCTGCCGGTAAGTCAGTGCTTGCCCTACCATAACATACCTAACCTACCCTAACAGAGAACACTGCAAATTTGAATATGGCCGTCAACTCATTCGAATGTCACTCTGCAACCATAGGATGACATCAGAAAAATGTGCAGCTGTGTGTGACATTGAAATGAGTTGATTTTTTAGTTATTTTTTTCCAGAGCTGTATGCATGAGGAAGTGGTGGAGATCCTATCAGTGTCTAAGCAAAGCTGGACTGAAAGACAGCACAGAAACACTGATCATGGCAGCACAGACATACTGATCATGACAGCACAAGAGCAGGCCCTAAAAACAAGACCCACGGTGCACGCTGTGTAAGGGTGCCCCTGACCCAAGGTGCAGGCTGTGTAAGGGTGCCCCTGAGACCCAAGGTGCAGGCTGTGTAAGGGTGCCCCTGAGACCCAAGGTGCAGGCTGTGTAAGGGTGCCCCTGAGACCCAATGTGCAGGCTGTGTAAGGGTGCCCCTGACCCAAGGTGCAGGCTGTGTAATGTTGCCCCCAAGACAGCCCGAAGTGTTCCAATCACCAGCAACCACTGTTGCCTTGACTTCCACATTTCTTCTAGCTCTTCTTTCAGCCCTTGGTGTTTCTCAAGCTTCTCATGTTCCCTCTGTCTGATGGTGCTATAATTTGGTATTGCGACATTGATCACCACAGCATTTCTTCTCTTGTCTGTCTAACACTACTATGCCCGAATGGCATTACCAGTTTATCAGTCTGTATCAGTCCCACATGATCTTGGCTTGGTCATTCTCAACCATTTTCGGAGGTGTATCCCATTTTGACCTTGGGACTTCCAGTCCATACTCCTGTACACTATCCCAGCCACATGGTCATGGCACTCCATGTATGCTCTGCCTGCAGTGACCCCCAAACTAGGAGAGTGGCTCCAGCAGTTCGGGGTGAGTGCAGGACTGAGCCGAGTGGTCAACACAACGGAGTCTACACTAGGAACAGCTAAATTATATGTATAGTATATATATAAATTAAAAATTACATGTATATGTATATGTACTGTATATGTATATGTATAGCTCTGGAAAAAAAGAGACCAGTGCACATCCTACGGTTGCTAAGTGGCATTCAAATGAGTTGACGGTCATATTCACATTTGCAGTGCTGTCTAAATATTTGAATATGACCATCAACATCAAACATTTTTTCCAGAGTTGTATATAGAAGAGAGATGGAGCATCCAGGAGGAGAAGATGCCAGGGAGACATGACCTTCCCCTTGCACACATGCTCACTCCACCCAACCCAACCCCTAACACCACCCTGTGCACAGATCCAGCGGAGATCTGCTGATTGGAGCAAACCAGCCACCACCTCATTTCAGGTTCACCTCTGACCCTCCCACCGAGCTCTCCCAGCACCAGAGTCGGTCTGAGTCAGAATCAACTCCCACCTGCCATGATCACTGAGGACTATCTGTCAGTTTGTTACAGAGGGTGGGGTTAGAGGTCACTGTGCAGTGTCAGCGATGCACAGTGTGGCATAGAATGCCATTGAGGTACTGCCTGACAGGTGTGCACAAGTTCAGGCCTATGTGTGCAGTGTTGCCAGTAGAAAGGTGTGTAAGGAAGGAAAAAAGCAAGCTCCAGAAACAAAACAAACAGAAAGGAAAAAAAAAGCAAGCTCCAGAAACAAAACAAACAGAAAGGGAAAAAAAAGCAAGCTCCAGAAGGCATAATTTTCAGATGTTTGTGATTCATTCTCGACTTCAAAGCACTCTCTCTGGAACAGCAAAGAATTTGAATGAGGAAATAACTTGAATGGTAAATCTGCTATGAAGTTTCTATTAAGGTAGTGTTTGTCACCCAAGTGTGGTAAACTGTAGGTCTATTTATGGCTATGTTGGGGAGAAAGCACAGCTGTTTTGTTCCTAAGCCCTCTGAAAGCCCCCTGAAAGCTTCTTTCTGCCATAGCAACATGCAATGCTCTTAGAATGCCGATGGCAACTAGAAGCAGCTCCTTTTGAGCCTGGCTGACAAGGTAGGTATGGTTTCTTCTGATCTTCTTCTCATTTCAACTTCTATAGTCCTTCATGGCATACCATATCAGTTCCGTGCACTCCCAACTTTACACATTGGGTTAAAATGAATGTAGATTTCCATTAGATCAAAGCACACACTTACTTAAACAGGTGTACGCGCACACACATATGCGTAAAGGCACATACATACTCAGACACACACACACACACACACACACACAGCACTCGAAAAGTGCCTTTGTGCTCGGGGAGTGCACGTGCTCACACAGCACTGTGTGTGAGGCAGGTCGAGGAGTTTCAAGGAGTTGCATCTCCTGAAGCCTACTCTCTCTCCTTCTTCTCCCTCTTTTGAGTCACAGGAGGCAAGACGTCCATGAAAGAGGTGACTGCATTTCATTGCTATGCAACTGCTGTCACCAACCGTCCCCACACACACACACACACATCTCCACATCTCTTCTCTCCATCTCCCTCTTTCATGTCTGGGTGAGAGTGGGAGATGAAAGTTCTTCCTGCAGAGCAACAGAGAGGCCGTCCCGATTCAGAGTGGAACAACAAGGGGAAACGGAAGAACGTTGCTCTCCCCTAAATAAAGTCTCCTCGGCGGGTCACAGTTTTAAATGACGAAAGCTTCACATAGGAAGTGAAGAAGATGTTCTAATGTGCAAACTGAATTTTAATAGCCGAGTACCGGGGAATGGGAATTGTGCGATCTCCATTTCAGGCAGGCGGGGAAACAAGAGTGCAGGCTGTTCATGCAAAATGTATGCCACAGAAACGCAGCTCGTCTTTCATTTTTGCTAATCTATTTGACAAGATCTTTTTTAAATGATTCTAAAAGGAAAATATACATAGTGTACACTCTTATGCACAGTTTCTGAGATGAACACACAATTTCCATGTACACTGTGTAAAATTATTTTGACTGGATGTATAGACACGGCATACTGTAAAAGTCCCTTGGACAGCTCAACAGCAACACCAATTGCACAGTGCGTGTGTATGTATGTATGTGTGTGTGTGTGTGTGTGTGTATGTGTGTGAGAGAGAGAGAGAGATCCACATATTTCACTCCCTCTCTCCTGACTTCACCTCTGTAGTATTCTCATTTCATCCCTCTCCTTTTTGCCGTTCTATTGATTTTGCTTCTGCCTTTGTCAGTCGTCTGGTGGGGTGTTTTTCCCCTGCCTGCCTGCCTGCCTGCCTGCCTGGCGAGCAAGAGTGCCGGCGCATCAGTGCATCAGTGTCTGGCACTCTCTGCTGCTCAGAGTCAAGCCGTACATACTGATCAGAGTCACCTCACCTGAGGGGAACAGAAGAGTGTGTGGGTGTGTCAGGGGTGTGTGTGTGGTGTGGGGGGCATGGCATGCTGACACTGGCGACACTGGTTGCCATGACAAAAACACTAACGTCAACTGTAAGGCCTATGGCAACTCCATGGGACTCCAGGGAGAGACCATCTACTGTTAGTAGGATCTATGTACGTACATGGACATCCATTTGTCTCAGATAAATTATGCGGATGTTCTGTGTTGAAAGCCCTGTCATACGTCAGGCAAACACAAACTTTAAGAGGCTCAAGTGACGTCTTATCTGTCACACACATGCTATCTGACACACACACACACACACACACACACACACACACACACACACACACACACACACACACACACACACACGTGTTAATAAGTATGTGCTCCCTCCAGATGAGTCAGACACTCTAGCTGCAGGTCTGACCTGGTCTCATTGGGATTCAGTAGAGATGGCCAGTGGGGCCGACAGGCTCCATGCGACTAGCGGGCTGCTCTGGGCCTGTCAGCTGGGTGCTGCTCTGGCATTGATTCAGACCCATGATGAAGTCAGCCTCCCACCGGGCCTGCAGTGCAGCCCAAAAACATGGAACGGACGACTCAGTCTGGACTCTGGGGGGTTGAGGTGGGGTCCAAAAATCAGCCACGGTGAGGCTACCCTCTTCACTAACACACACAGACACACACACACACCTAGACACACACACACCTAGACACACACACACAAAACAGTCATTAATCAATAGCTCCCCCAGCCCTCTGTATTTTTAGAAATATCTCCAGCTCCTTTAAATCGTTTGACTCGGCTCCAGCTGCCTTTTGGCAGAGAGACAATTCCTGAAGGATCAAAGTGGAATGAGAGAGAGAGAGAGAGAGAGAGATGAAGAGAGGGGGACACAGAGGGAGAGAGAGAGTGGCTAAGGAGAGAGAGAAAAAAAAGAATGAGAGAGATTAAGCAAGTGAGCCAGAGAGATGGAGCAAAGAGGTAGCGCTCTGGGGAACAGGCTCGGCCACAGTGGCACGGCCAGATTTCACAACCCTCACCCCAACCCCAGCCACTGCTTACAGGACGTCTCACCAACTCTGTGCCTCTTAGAGCCTTATCCTCTATTCACACATGGACTCTCACCTCCTACTGAGGACCGTCCTCGAACTCACTCACAAACACATTCACTTCCTACTGAGAACAACACTCTAACTCACTCACTCACTGAAAATAACACTAACTCGCTCACAAACTCACTCACTCACTCACCTACTCACTCACTGAGGACAATACTGTATCTCACTCACAAACACTCTCATTCACACTCTGGAATTGACTCTTAATTTCTTTCTATGTTATGGTTATGGTTATGTTTATGGTATTTAGCAGACACTTTTGTCCTGTACTGTTAACAGTAAACAATTAAAAAGTTGGTAAGACTACATGAAGAAGAATAGCAAAAATAAACAACAAAGGAAAAGGGCCAAACTGACAAACCCAAAAAATCAGACTCATACCAGCACGAACTCATACCAGCACAAACTTCACAATGAAACACAGGGAGCTAACGCTGCTTCACCATGAAACACAGGGAGCTGACGCTACTTCACCATGAAACACAGGGAGCTGACGCTACTTCACCATGAAACACAGGGAGCTGACGCTACTTCACCATGAAACACAGGGAGCTGACGCTGCTTCACCATGAAACACAGGGAGCTGACGCTACTTCACCATGAAACACAGGGAGCTGACGCTACTTCTCTTTAGCCGCTCTAGTTGAAATCTCTCTCTCTATCTATCTATATCTTACTAAGGGAGACACTTCCTCTTAGTGAAGGAAACCCTTACTACTTATTACTACTAATGTTGTTGAAAACATTAACTCACTCTCAAAATAGTCCCTCTTACTCAGTATCAGGAAATGAAAACAGTATCATCACACTGTTGACAAGATCCACCACACACACACACACTCTCTCTCTCTCTCTCTTGCAACAATCTCCGCAGAGAGCCCCCACACACTGAGCAAAATAGTTATTTACACATCCGTTCTATTACTTCCCACAGTAGGACTGACTGCTGCTTGGCTACATATTACTGTGCCTATCACATATGCAATCCATCAGTGCGGTTGAGTCATTCGCTCCGGGACTCTGCCGCTGGATTCACATTTGCCAACCTGATGCTCATCTGAATTTGAGATCAGATTTGGCTCGATGTGAACATCCGTTGAAAGTAATCTCTCGCTCCTAACAAGCTGAACATGTTTGACGGCAAGCGCATAGCGCATATTCAATGCAACCGTGGGCTGCCGGGGAAAAGATGTAGCAGAACCAATCTCTGCCCATGCAAGAGGAGGAGACTGAAAAGCACTGTGAGGGCTGTCTGACCCAGCAAGTCAGTGTGTGTGGTCTGTCAAAATCTTTACCTCTCCTTGAAGTTAATGCAGCAGCCTTACTGCACCAGGAAGACTCCAGACTCCAAAATGTGTATACTTTCAGAGAGAGCTTGCAGGAGGACCTGGAGTAGTTGCTGTGCCAGAATATGTTGATGATCTGCTGTAACCTGTCAGGATTAAAAATGACATGCTTTGTTGTTAAATGCAGGTTCTTTTACGAGTGAGTCCCTTGGTGTCCCATTGGTCTAAACCCCACACTTCATTATGATTCTGTCTGTGTGGGGGAGCATGTGTAGTGCTAGGCCTACAATGTATGGACACTGGAGAACTGTTAAAATCTCATCTCAATATAGCGCAGATGTTTCCTTCAGGGAACCTGTAACTGAAATTAAACACAGTAAATCCCTGATTTCTGGCAGGCAACATCATACTCAACACAGGGATTCTGCTCTGTCTTGGACTTACATAGAGGAGTCAGAGAGAAGAATCTGTGTTCTTTTGACAAACATTTGCAGCTCTGAGCTTCCCAGACAGGCACAACCCCCCAACACACACACACACACAACCCTCCCACCTCACAACACACACACACACACACACACACACACAAACATAACACAACCTCTGCTTAGCACCGAGAGTGACATTACACTGAACTCAACAAGCTGGCACCAGACAAGCCCGTTAGTCATCTAGCTGTTGGTCTCTGGATTTGGAGTACTTTCTCACACACAGGGCACAGTCCTGCTCCTACCTCTACTTACTGTATGTGAGGTCATGTGTGACTTGAGCCATTTCCTAAACAATACACTTCTTAGCTCTGGTCTCATAGTGATCTTCAGAGAATGCTTTAGGGGGAAAATGAGAGGGTCAGAATTTGGTAAGTTAAAAAACAAATGGGATATTGCTCAGTTATATTCATTTGATATATCCATTATTCACAATAAATGCTGTCTAAAAGACACTAAAGAATGTTTCTGTGCCATCACAGAGCAATTCAGTGTTGTTAGAAGGTGTTGGCTAGTTGTTCAGGAGTTGAAATTAAACCAGTTAAACATAGAATTTTTCTTTCTTGTCTAGCACATTTCATAGCCTTTATTACACGGCTCTTCAGAGTGCTGCAGAAAGTTCCATTCACATGAATGGGCCTTCCCAACGTTCGGGCCTATGTTAAATCTATATAAATCACCGGCAAAGTATATAATCACCGCTGTCAATGGCAACGGGTTGATTAACGTCTTTCATATCCCTCCGCAAGACGTCTGTTCGCAATGGAATTTATTTGAAAGGGAAAGTAAGCTAGTAAGACGTTGCCACGCAACACCTGAAACTGTCAAGTTCTATCTGTGTGGCGAACTATTTATTTTGTCAACAGAAGACACAAAACGGTAGCAAAATAATTTTAAAGACCCATTGTGTTAGGGTTCTTTTCTCGTTTTGGCAAGTAGCCGTGTAATAAGCGGGATAATGTATGTAAATTATCAGAAAATAAGTCCCTTCAGGTCGAAGCAAAACCCCTCCGCTGTGCGTCGGGGTTCTGTTCTCCCTGTCGGGACTTATTTTCTGATAATTACCGGCGGACAATACATTATCCCTTACTTAATATGTTATCTGTATTCAGTATCTAACATTTCAATGCTTTGTGAGCCTGAGAGTGACCCCAGGAGACAAGGCTGTGTGGGGGCCAGCTTCCTCACACAGGAACAAAGCACTGACCTGGTCAGTAGGATTTTCTTTAAAGTCTTAAAAGTCTGAAACTTTCTTGACACAAACAACCGCCAGTCAGCTCAGCTGTCAAAAAGTGAGAGAAGTTGCTAAACCCTTTGAAAAGCCTACGAGAAAAGAGCAGGGGGAAAAAACCCAAGAGTGTCTCTCTGCCCCTCTGCAGTAAATGATTATGCCGACATGATGCACCCCCTCAGTGAGAGGAGAGAAAAGCCTTGCATAACGTGTAATCCCTTTGAGGTATAGTATGGCCCTCGCCGGATGAATATTCATAAATAGCCTCTACGACCCCCCCCCTTACCCCAACCCTCCAGACCCCCCACCACCATCTCCCTCTTGTTTGAATGTCCTTCGCTTAACTTTCGCCTCCAAGTGTCTCAGGCTGCAGTGAGAAACTCCATCTGCTTTAAACAACGCGAAGCCTCAACGTCCAAAAAACCCTTCGTCAATCTGTCCACCCCCCTGGTCAGCTTGAGCCAATATGTCCGCCAACACATCGGCTGCCAGACGAGGGCATGTCTATTGCAGTGTCTAGAGAGAGAAATCCCAGCTGATTGCCGCCCCCACCCTTCCTTCTCCACCTGTTTTGTCAGTGGGGTGGAGGTTGGGGGGGTGGGGGGGTCGTGGGTGGGTGAGAGGAAGAGACTTAGCGGTACAGCTCCTCAGTGCTAAAGTCATCAGATTTAACTTCACTCTCACTGCTGTGGAACTCAATAAGGCCTCCTCCGCCCTCGTGGTCTTTGGGGGGGGGGGGGCACTTGGGACTTTGACGCCCACGTCAGGTTTTTACTGCACCGATCCATCCGGCACTTGTGTCTGTTTTAGTGAGGCGTTGATTTGGGAGCTCCAGCACGCTCCGTCGCAACAGGTCTTAATCCAGCGTCGGGGGTTTGCACACGTTGAGGCCACTAAAACCTCAGAAAAATATATTAATTTAAAGAGGCATCAGAGAGGTATTACAGTGTGATGAGGTGCCGAAATAGAGCTCACAGGGGAGCCAGGGCACAGATACTCTTGGTATCCTGGGCAATCTTATTCCAGAATGCACAGAAAAAGGGACATTATTTTGTCGATGACAAATGGCTGTTTGGGGAGGTATCTACTGGATTTAATAAGGAGATGTGATTTATGGCACATTCAGGCATGAGGGTTGGGCCTAAAAATATTGTCTAAAAATACTACTTGCAGCAGCGCTTCACCCCCTCACAGATGCCATGCTGACAGGGGTTAAGACAAGGTGGCGACAAACGCGGAAGAAAATGACTGCAGTATGTGAGCCCTGGAGGTTTAGTAACAAGATTAGAATATTTGCTGGTGATCTGCATTGGCTCTGACTCTCATGCCATTGCAGTCAGAACTGTGGAACTTGTTTATGCATTTAAGAATTGTATAAGCCTGCCCTCTAAACCCCCTGCAATCATTTTAATGAAGATAAAACA
The DNA here is from genome assembly GCF_017589495.1 of Alosa alosa. Classification (NCBI taxonomy): domain Eukaryota; kingdom Metazoa; phylum Chordata; class Actinopteri; order Clupeiformes; family Clupeidae; genus Alosa; species Alosa alosa. Next base: position 21,507,776 of record NC_063202.1, read on the forward strand.
AACCAAACCAAACGAACATGAAGGCCAGATAAGTTCGGAAGTTTCCAGCTCCAGGAATAAATAGGTCATGAGGCACCTGCTCAGTCCATCTCACATAGTGATTTATTTCTCCAGATGAGCTTCTGTTCTTCACCGCGGCATTAGGGTGTTGCTCCGAACAATAAGAGTGAATGGGCCCTATCCATCTTGCTCCTTAAATGGCTTCACAGGACAAATTGCTCCTTCAGTAAAAACGGCTGTAAAGCAGCAGAGAACAGGCGTGCCTCTCGCCTCTGATCTGTTCTCTTAGGCCCTATCAGATCAATCTGCTATAGATCCAGCCTTAGAAGTGATTGTACAAAAAGCCACTCTTGGGAAACCAGCTATTTTTATTCGGAGAAAGTTTCAAAGGGTTGGTAAACTACCAATCACTCATTAAGGTACAGTGAACTGGTTTAAACTGATGGAGGTTATCAAGTCTTAACAAAGAAATACATTTTTAAAACATAAAAGTGAAGATATCGACCAATCACAAATTAGACCAAAAAAGAATAATGATTGAAACAAAGAGAAATAAGCAAATGATATAATGCAGGTTTCCACAGTAACACAGTAGCAATGGAACAATCAAAACTGAAGCTAAAGACATGGTAAACGGTAAACACTCAAACTAGAGTAGTAACCATGACAAGGACAATTTAGGCACGGTGGACATTAAATGCTCCATTGACACCATCATTACGAAAAAATTACCCAGAATTCTCAGTGACGGACTCTCCTTCTAAACAAGAACTGCTAAGACAGCACCTGTGGGTGAGCTCTACCGTTCCGTGACCATGGAGACCCAAGTGTGGGTGAGCTCTACCGTTCTGTGACCATGGAGACCAAAAAGAAACAGAGGTGTAAAAAAGCAAGCAAAGGTCCTAATAGCTGGGAGCAGAGGACTCCACTGCCTCAGACTATACAAGTTCTTCAGAGGAAAAAATATGATGATTTGCAGACTAAATGGATGATACAGCAAATATGGTGCAGGCCACAAGGCAGCCTGAAGATCCCTTCAGCAGAAGAGCTAAAAATAGATTGGGCTCTTTTTGTGGCCTCCCCTTGCAGGGGGAAGGAAGTTCATGGAACTTTTAAGTGTGGTACGTCTGCATTCCCATAGCCCTTCAGTCAAATGGTGCCGTGGCTCAATTGCTAAACTCCTAGCCTCAGCCTCCTCCGCGAATGAGCAATTTGCACAGTGAATTCAGAGTAAATAGAGGGATTAGCCCAGGGTTTGGAGGTCTCACCATCTCTCCCCAGCATCCATGCTTCAGTTAACCTCTGTGGGAACATGGAACTTCTTTCAAGACTGCCACTGCACCCGCCTCCCCATGCGGTGTGTCCGTCTGCCTCTCTCTCAAATTCACATTTGCTTTATTAGCATGACTGTTTGGGTTGACAGTAATATACATAACAAGGCCATTTAAGAAAAAAAGGGAGGGGGGCATATATATTAGTGTGTGTGTGTGTGTGTGTAGGGGGGGCATATAGGATGTAGAATTAACAGCAGTAAAAAAAACAGAATAATAATAGTATGATGTGTATGTCTCTCTCTCCCTGCCTCTGTACCTTTCCAAACTCCATAGGAATGAGAATGCTAATGCCTTTCCCTGCCCACCCACTCCTCCAAACGAATTAGCACATGTGCCAAGCTCTGTCCAGTGTGAAGGTGAGGAGCGACGAGACTTGTGATAGACGACTCGGGGTTGGACCTGAGGAGAGCCATCTTGTAATCAGATCCTCAGACTGCCACATCACTCCAGGGCGGAGGGGAATGGGATAGAGAGAGAGAAAGCCCTGCATGCCAATCATCCTGACCATAAATAACCTGTCAGTTGTGTGGGGGGTCTTACATTAAGGAACTGAAGAAGAGAGAGAAAGAGAGAAAAGAGAAAGAGTGAGAGAGAAAGAAAGAAAGAAAGAGAGGGAGCTCAGGAAGATGCCCTGTAGGACGGGATGCTGTGCCTCATCCTGATCTGGAACAGTGGACGGTGCAGCCAAAGCAGAGGGAGGGAGCAGCTGAAGGAGACCGCCACAAAAGAGAGGAATACAAAGAGAGAGGGACATGAAGAGAAAGGCAAGAAGAAAAGAGATGTGATATGTGAGAAATGGGGGAGAAAAGAGGAAACAAGGGACAAAGAGGAAAAGGAGAGGGAGGGCAAGAGTATATTAGAGAGAAAAGTAGAAGAAGAAAGAAAGAGTGGGAAGCTGATGGAGAGAAAGAGAGGGGGAAAGAGAAAGAGTCAGAAAAAAAGAGAGAGAGAAACAGAGCGAGGAAGGAAGAGAAAGTAAGAGAGATGGCGAGGGGAAGAGAGAGGGGGCGGCAGACAGGCGGAGTGTTGAGATGGAGAGCGCTGCTCTGCAGCTGATAAGGAGCTCAGAGTGGCGTTCAGCAGGGCTGGCAGGAGAGCGGGCATCAGAGCGGCCCGCCGACGGGCCAATCAGATCACACAAACAATTCCATCTCGCGCCACTCCGTTCCCGCCCAGCACAGCACCCCCCCCCCTTCACACCCCTAAATTTTCATTATCAGACTCATAATAACCCTGGGAGAGCCGGTGGTGGTGTGTGTGTGTGTGTGTGTGTGTGTGTGTGTGTGTGTGTGTGTGTCTGGGGAGCAGAAAGCCAGCTCCAGCTTGCTGGGAGGCCGCCAGCAATCACTTACAGCTTAGAGGCCTGTCTGCTTCTGGCGTGTGTGACTTCCCTGCCTATCCAATTTGAAATCTTCATCAAATAAGGCTACCGGCCGCCAGGTGTTTTGCACAAACGCAACAATGACAGTTGTGTTGGGATGAGGACAGCTGCTGTTGGATGTGCAAGGGTCTACCTCGCGGAGGCTGGGTCGGAGAGAGATCCCCTCGAGGGCAGAGCCTGGATGCATAATTCATATTCACTGAACTGAGCAAAAGACTCGCACTGTGAAATCTGTCACTCTTTTCTAAGAATCTCAGGAGACAGCGCACTTTATGAATGGCGATTTCGAGTTCTCTTGCTAGAGGGATTTGGTGCTGCTTGTAGCCTGACCGGCTGACCAGTGTGAATTTGGCTCATGTATAATGCATTATTCGATTCGGGGTATCAACTGCTCAACCCAATATTAGTGAGAAGCTGTGGCTCAGGTTCACCCTCCTAAAATCAACACAAAATATTCATCCACATCGTCGTGACTCACTGGTTACATATATGTAACATACTGAAATGACCCTCAGAAAGTCATATCAAAAAAGTACTTGATTACAAACAAAAAGAGGAAAAAAAGGACAATAAATCATTCAAAACACACCACCATGTCATAAGAACATCAAAGCAAACAGTGAACGAATCCCTTTAACAAAGCGTCACTTATCATTTCTATTAGTTCCCATAGATAACAGTCAAAAGGTGTTAACCAAAATAGCATTTCAGTCAGGAATATTTAAGCAAATAATGTCTGATGTTTAGCTATTACAATTCCCAGTTAGTTGCCAGTAGTTTTAAAAAGTTGGCATCCTTCTCAGAAACTTCCTGTGCACTGTCGGAATGGATGCAGCACATTCACTTCCCAAGGTTTCAAAGAGCTGTCAATCATCAATAATCCTCAAACCTTTGAGCTTCAAAGAGACCTGAGCTTCAGTGCAGCACAGAACATTAACACAAGCATTGATTACTGGCATGTCTGGGAGAATCATCTCGGCAAGACATGGTAAATAGTTGCATAGTTAGAGGCGTATGATCCTGCATCAGCTACTGCCTCTGGACAGAGGTTAAGCCCACATTTGATCTACATTAAGTCAACGATTTAATGAACGGTAAAAATAAATACACCATGAATATATATACATCCTGGCAAATAGATTTTCACCACATTAATTGAAATGCTTAAATATAGATATATCTCAAAATCGTCACTGTATTCTTTAGAATATTGGGAGCAACCAAGGTCAAGATGCGATAACAGTATGTTCTTAAAGCTTACATGGTGAAACAGACAAAGCCCATCCATGTCATGGATCTGTGTCATGGATGCAGTGAATTTAATCAAATAACTGCATTAATTTAAATTAAGTTGCATTAAATAAAAATTTGGATATTCACATTTGATGATAATTCTACCCAGTTGTAGTCACCTTTTGTAAAGTGCAGAAACAGTTTTGGAATGATTTGACTGTACCTGGACAAGTGGATATATGTGAGGAAATAGATCACCTGGTTCACTGTTGCCTATATTAGCATTTTGATTGCACGGTCACGATTTCATACTACGGTAAGTTATGTAGCGAGATATAAGCTGAGGTTTATCTTTGCAGCATCACATTCAACGACCTGTCAGCTTCCTCAGTGGCACAACTGTAAAAGTTTTTGGTATAAAACTGGCATCCTGAAATAAACCTAATGCAAGACCAACAACCCACTCAACAGAAACGCCCATATCCAAACAAACAAACAAACAAAAAGCGTCAATGGCAACAACAAAAAAAGAATCTTTCCTCCCTCCCTCCTGGCGGAGTAAATCTGGATATTCAATATCACGGCCCTCACATATATCCTTGTATAATGCAAGACTGTAAATGTTTATATTTCCGAGAACACAATTGTGTTTGGTAGCGAAATGCTGTAAGCTTCAGAGAGGGAAAAACATGTCAGCAGTTAACTTTCTGCTGTAACTGAATAGACACCACTAAAACGCATCTGATTTGCAAAAATACTATATAATAATGTATATATATATATATATATATATATATATATATATATAAGCTATAGTAATATGGTAATAGGGTAATAAGAACTGCCAACACATGATATATTATCAATCGGACACAGAGTTATCTGTGAATGTGGCGTTACTTCTAACCGTTCTAATTCTACATGCTCCTCCATTAACTGTGTTATCATTGGAAGAGGGATTTCTGCTGAGCGTCGTGGGTTTTCCTTATGAAGTGGTTGAACTTTAGAACTTCAGCACAGTTCCTGCTCCGAGTTTGTGATTAAGTGGAATGAATTTTTATTGCAACTGTATAAAGAAAGTTCCGAGAAGCTAAAAAAACTCTCAATACAACATGTTACTTTGCCTAATAAATCAGTCTAGTACTATAGAGCTTTAGGGATATTTGCCAGATAGTTAATAAATATATTCTAACATGTCAAAGTTTGATATGTTGGTTATGCCAGTCATCCAACCTATCTGTCATATCAGTCATGACAAGCTGATAAATGCTTATCCATTATCTCTTATGCAGTGTGATGGTCTACCACTGACAGTAAAATGGTTAAGAAGTGTAGCTTTTTCAAAACGGTTACATTCAGGGGAATCTTTTCCTGAGTGAAGCTAACAGTGTCGTTCTCACGTAGACCGCACACATTCTGTAATCCTTTAGCTTGCGAGTTAGCTTAGCGCTGCGATGCTCTGCAGGAGGGGAACGCCAAAGTCTCTCTGTACGCTCTGTATGCTCCAGAAGCTCTCACCACCCTTCAGTTTGTCTGCTCATGTCTGTGCTGGACCTGTGATCTCCACCCCAGACCTCCACCACAGTCTTTTATCCAGCCAGCTCAGCCTCCAGCCTCATCCTCCCAGCCTGGCTTAGGGAGCCCACCTCGGACGCCTGGGGGCGGGTGGGGGAGTGTGGCCTGTGTGGGCCGGGGACTGGGGGAGGGGTAAGGCTGGGAGGAGGTGGAGGAGTAGGAGGTGGTGTTAGGCTCTTCTGGGGTAAGGCTGGAGGAGGAGGAAGTAAGGAGGTGGAGGAGTAGGAGGTGGTGTTAGGCTCTGCTGGGGGACGGACTCTGGTCCATGAAGGTGAAGAAGATGCAGATGAGTGCGGTGACGAGTGTGTGCATGGCCTCGTAGAGCAGCTTGGGTGAGAAGACGCTCCAGATGAAAAGGTGGTAGCGCAGCGCCGTCACCAGCAGCACGTAGAAGACAGCCGGCACTGACCGCAGCAGCGCAAAGCAGTAGCAGCCATGACCCAGCGCTGCACTGCTCCTACTGCATGGGGACAGGGAGAGAGGGAAGGGTGGGGGAGTGAGAGAGTGCGGAGAAAGAGAGAATGGGTTATTGTTCTTTTGCCATCCAATTGGTTTGCTTTTACATGTTTGTACATTTATAGCAATGCATATTGTATTGAGTACAGAGGAGAGAGAGAGAAAGAGAAAGAGAAAGAGAAAGAGAGAAAGACAAAGAGAAAGAGAGAAAGAGAAAGAGAGAGAGAGAAAGAGAAAGAGAGAGAGAGAGAGAAAGAGAGAGGGATGACCCCTTATGTTTAAGTTTTTCTTTCTGTCTCCCTATCAACTCACAACTCTCAACATGTTATGGCAATACACATTTTACCTGATAAGGCCAATTTGGCTTGGACTTCAGTCGAATTGAGATGAGAAGATGAGATGAGATTGAGAAGATGAGATGAGTGTTACATCACTCAAAAAAACCCAGACAAACAAACAAATAAATAAACAAAGGCATATCTCTCCACGTGTAGATACTGTATATATGCATATTTATGACTGTAGCCTTTTTTCCCATTTCATCTTTCCCATCATTCTTTTTTTCACAAATCAATTCAGACACGTTTCTTTCTCCTTTCACTCTGACACCACACACAATGAGGCTGATTTGAATTTAAATTAGAATCTGAGGGATACACAGAGACAGACCATCAGACAGAGAGAGGGGGGGATAGAGGGAGGGAGAGAGAGAGGGAGGGATAGAGGGAGAGAGAGAGGGGGAGAGAGAGGGGGAGAGAGAGGGATAGAGGGAGGAATGGAGAGAGAGAGAGAGAATGAGAAAGATTGAAAGAAAATGATGGGTTCTTAAACAAAGTTGGAAATCTAAAGCTCCTTGAAAAGACAATGGGACATGAATTCCTGTGGGCTGAGGGTGATGTTGTTCTACATCACCACAACATAGTGATACCATGCTTAAAGACTATTCACTAATGGACAAGTCATGGAAGTTGGCTATTCACGCTTATTGACCAGAGAGGGGAACTGCGACTGTCTGGGCATTGTGCCACCGGTAAGCTGCAGCACAAAGGAAAGCTCACACACACGCGCTTTGCTCTGCGTAATCAGATTTGCTCGAGCCCTGCCGCAGGGGCCACCTGAAGCCACTGGTTTGTGCAGCCTTCAGCTCACCTGGGCAGGTAGACTTTAACACTGTGTCCTACAAAAAACCTAAATCCCCCTTGCGCACACACACACACACACACACACACACACACACAGACAGACATAAACATACACACGCACACACGCAGCACACAAAAACACATACTCAAGTACACACACACGCCTGCAGGCACACACACGCACACACACACACTTGCTGCGAGGTTCCCTCACTGCCCCCTCTGGACGGGGACATTAATAGGGCCAGGGTGCAGCTGCAGTCTGCGTGGCCCCTTTCTGTTCCTCCTGAGGAGCTGGAGAGGAGCCAGGTGTCCCTGCTACAGAACAGCCAACCCTGCTCAGCCCACCACAAGGTCAATGCGGACAGACAGACGTGTGCTCGCGGCCTGGCCAGTGACTGGGCTTACATATACCAAACCACTTACATATACACACACAGACAGACAGACACACAATGGGTGAAAAAGACCTTTCCTTTTTAAAAAGTTAGTGTTGCTAACCTTTCTTCCTCTCTCTCTCTAGTCTGGGCTCAGTGGTGCAGCTCCACAAGTTAGCCCCTCTCTCTCTCCCCCTTTTGTTCTCTCCCCCCCCCCCCCCCCCCTCTCCCTCCCCAGTTTGGCCAGCTCACCAGCACACCCTAATGTCCAGTCTCACAGGACAGCCGCCCAGGAACGACAGTCACACAGAATGGTCTCGATTTTTGCCCATTTCCTTTCGTTTCTTCCCCTTTCTCCTCGTCTTCATCACCAGACTCTCTCTGTTCCCACCATATCTCTTGCCAAAGCAGACTAATGATAAGAAGCTCAGATACTACAAAGAGAGATACTAAAAAAAAGTATCCATCACCTAAAATCTGCCTTCTAAAACTGATAGTTCCGGTCCTTGATTGTGATTGGCTGAATCACGTTTGATGCTGTTGTAAAATGCAACATAAACATAGCCTGGAAAATCCAGACCCTGGTAATCTAGAAAGATTAAGGGTCTGGCCACGAACAATGTAATGGCCCAACTCGAGGGGCGGCAACAAGCATGCATTTAAAAATCTCACTGCACGCAATTGGATAACACTAGCTATAATTGGATAACACTAACCAATGTTTACTCTGAATGATTTCGGACTTCGACACAATCGGATAACACTACGACCAATGTTTACTATCCTCCAACGTTGCAGCGCTGTCTTCATCAGTTTAGCTGGTTCCCCGGGATGCAAAGGGGAAAAGTAACGTGCATCATTGCTCATTGCCAGAGTGTCTCGCAGAGACAATTACATTGTGCTCTCACGAGAACTCTGGATTTCCAGGGTAGCATAAACATACACCTTGACCACATTTTGCTACTGTATATTACTGCACTACCATAACTTGATACAAAAGTAACTGCGTCTCAGATAGAGGAAATATATTTCTTGGCGGAAGAATGATTATTTAGGAATAATTATATTTCTAGTTGCTGTGCCTTTACTTTATGAAACTTTGCCAGGTATTTACAATAACAGTTTTAGAAAAGCAATAAGCCACTCGAGTCCGTAGGTTACACTGATTCTACAACAGCAAGGGGGGTTTTAGGCACTCCACTAATCCGTCATGCCTAACAACGCCCCTTAGCTGTTGTAGAATCAGTGTAACCTACGGCCTCTCAGGGCTTATTGCTTAATTGTACGTTATTGATTCATTCACATCAGTAAATCTATTTTGACGGAGGGTTTTGACGACAGGAACACCAGAGAACCTCCGCTGTCTACATTTACCTTAGCTGACTCTTCTATCGAAAGCCACTTAGAAAAAGGGAACAATCAACAATACAGTTTGACAAAGAAATGTTAGTGCAGCAAAAACCACTACAAAAACATGCTGAATCATATAACCATAACCATAAACATACTCGCACAGAATGGAGTAACAGTTCTAGAAGAAGGAAAATCAATTTCTAAGTGGTAGATTAAGAATGTCCAGTTGTCAGTTGTGCTAGAAGAGTAGGTACTCTCTGAAGAGCTGGGCCTGTCTAATTTAGTGTCCACTTCGACGTTCATCTGTGGTCTTCTCTGGAAGGTGGACAGGTGATGGCCTTTACGACCCTGACATCACACATCCACCAAAAAACCCAAACAAAGCTGTTGCGGGCACAAGTCACACCCAATGAGCTCAAACGTTTTTCAACGGATTTCAACAAGCTGCAAAAAAAAAAACCTCTCGACAGATAGAACTACATGCATATCTATTTTCAGGCAGTGTCATCTCACCACTCACATAGCTGCGAACAGGAAAGGAGGGGCAGCTGAAAACAAACTAAAAAGAGGAGAGAACTGTAAAGACGAATGTGCGAAGGAGATAAGAACAAAAAATAGAAAGAGAGCGAGAGACTAATAGAGAGAGTGAGAGAGAGCAAGAGAGAGATAGTGAGAGAGAGAGGGGGGGAGAGAGATAAGTAGAGGGAAAGAGAGAGATAGAAATGAGGGCAGCCAGCTAAAGAAAAAGAGAAAGAATAGAAGAGATTGAAAGAGAGAGAAATGAATGAAGAGGGTGAGAAAGGATGATAGAGAGAGAGAGAGAGAGAGAGAGAGAGAGAGAGAGAGAGAGAGAGAAAGGTTGGGGGAGAAATAGATTGAAAAAAGCAGGAGAAAGCTAGCGACTGAGGGAGCGAGTGTGTGTGTGTGTGTGTGTGTGTGTGTGTGTGTGTGTGTGTGTGTATGTTTGTGTGTGTGTGCCATAGACAGACAGCAGGTGCATCCTCTAATGAAACCCTAATAAATGAGTTCTGTTGCAGCCAGAACACATCAGCCACACTGTGGCCCGCGCCCTCACAGTTTACATGTGCATAACAAGCACACAGCAGACTGGCATCAAAAAAGCACAGCACCGCACGCTCCGGCAGCCAAACACATACAGGCTCTGGCGAGGACAAGCCATCGACGCACACACAACACACACACACTGCATTTACAGTAAACAGACTAAGCCAAGTAGCGCTGTGATCCGTGCCAGACTGAAGGTAGCACTTCCCACACTAACTGGACTAGCACCAGTGGCTGCTGAGGACTGCTGGGATGTTGTGTGTGTGTGTGTGTGTGTGTGTGTGTGTGTGTGTGTGTGTGTGTGTGTGTGTGTTTGTATGTGTGTGGTGTGTGTGCGTGCGTGTGTGTGTGTGTGTGGATGCGTGCGTGCGTGCGTGCGTGCGTGCGTGCGTGCGTGCGTGCGTGCGTGTTTGGTTTATGTTCCTGCTGTGCTCTCTCCTGAGCGGTGGGTCGAGCCTGAGGAAATGGCGCCGTCCATCACCGGGACGAATGGTAATGTGATGAGAATCTGCAGCCGTGGCTCAGCAGTTCCTCTGACCTCCGCAGACAGGCGGGCGAGACGGATGGACGCGCAGCTCTGGCGTCTGTGGAGGTGCCATACTCTCCTGGCACGCCGGCCAGCCAGTGGCCGCAGCCACGGCCATTCTCACATTACAGGGTTAAAAACGGAGTCATTTATTTTCTGGATGGCCCTGTTATTATTGTTTGGGGTTTTTAGGCACTCAAGCACCGGATACTCTTTTCGCTTTTCCTTTTTAAACTTCACCCACAGATAAAGGCATTTGCAATTTAAATGTGTGCATCCCAACATCCAGATAGAGCATTGTTTGCCGCCTTCAATTTCCCAACACAACACAAGAGTGCCAGCGCCTCCCTCAGCCCCCCACACCTGTTACAAGCCAGCACAAAAACTACACCCCCACCCCCCTCCCCGAGAGGCAGCTATCTCTACACTTGCTTTTATTTCCTTCCCTCATTTTCTTTCTCTCTCTCTCTTCATTTCTGCATCTCAATCTTCCCTCAAGTCCCTTTTTCTGTTCAATCATTCCTTCTACTATCTCAACTCCCTCCAACACTCTACTCTCACACACACACACAAACACAAATGCACACACAAATACACAAATACACAAATGCACACACACACAAATGCTCACTCACTCACTCACTCCACCTCCCTCTCTCTCTCTCACTCTCAGACACACACACTCTTTCTCATTCTCATACACACACACACACAAAACACACACTACACACACACACTCCCCCTCTCTCTCTCACAGGCCCTCACGCTGCACTTTCTCAAGTGCTCTCTCTTTTCATATGGGGAGACAAGGAAGCGCAAAGGGCTTTTCCACCAATGATGTCTATTTGTGTGAATGTTAGTGGGTGAGTGTTTGTGTGTCTGTGTGTGTACAGTATGTAAGTGGGTGAGTATTTGTGTGTGTGTGTGTGTGTGTGTGTGTGTGTGTGTGTGTGTACGGAGAAAGAGTATTGGGGGTGGGGGGGGGGGGGGGGGCTATGAGGGCTCTCCAGTGGAGTCTGGTAGAGTATAGAGGTTGTAAGTGTTGCGCGGTATAATGATTCCAGAAAGGAATCAATGTTTCAGAAAGGACAATGTTTCAGTAAGAGCTGAAATCCCTATGAGCGCATAGTGCGACAGCTGGACACTGTGCGTGTGTACAGTGCTCTGGTAGACACAGTAGATGGGTATGCTAGACATTTATTCCCACATGCACACAACAGCTTTCATGGTGACAAAACGAGAGGAACAGCTGCAATATAAAAGCAGACGCGTCAGGAGAAATACATGGTTATTCCACTCACTGCCCACATGCAGGACAAGGCTATGGGCACCAGCAAGGCCATCTGTGGAAGATGTTTTAAATCTACAAATATTAAGGGAGGTAATGTGTCAACATTGCAAAACCTCTTGTTGTCAGACATTTTTTAAATAACTCAAAGAGGGATAGATTAGTGATTGAGATGAGGGTTTTTTTAGGCTATGGTGTCGTTTCACGTTTCTATCTTAATTCCATAAACCTCTGTTTCTCCGAGTGCGTCTCTCTCTCTTTCTCTCTCTCTCTGTGTGTGTGTGTGTGTGTGTGTATGTGTGTTCTTTGCAAGTTTGATATAGTTTGGATTAGAAATGCAAAAGACACCAATAAAATAATTGTGAACCTTGGTTAATAGAACTAAAATAGGTGTTTATGTGTGTGTGTGTGTGTGTGTGTAATCTTTCTCAGTGCTGTTCAGGACTTCTGACTTGTAGTGGGCGGGGCTTGAATAGTAGAGTGACTCCTCCCTTTCTGTCCCTAAACCGCTCACTACTCTATCAACGCAGACGCCACAGGAGATTTACTTCAATTAAATTATTTACACTATGTTAATTATGCAAATAACCATCGCAAAAACATTATTCATGTAACAGATGACACTAAATCAAAACAAAATGATTTGTTCGAAGAGGGCCTAATGTAACTGACACCCACTAGCATGCATTATGAAATCAAAAGAAGTTGCAGTTATTTCTGACAGACAGACAAAAAATTGATTTAAGATGCACTATTGACTAGCATTGTATGGTCAGAGTATGAGAGCACCGAGGGCTCGATGTACAACGACATCGCTAATAGCGTGTTTTTCTGGGCGCAGAAAGCGAATGCTGTGCTTTGCCATATTGCATGGAATTTACTAAGGTTTCACTTCATTACATAAACAGCGCTCATCATTGCCTGTCATCGCCCTCTAACGCAATTTGCGGTGCCTACAGTATAGCTGAACGATATAATTTAATTACAAGCGCAGTTGAATGGAGTTAACCGGTCAAAACATTAAAAAGAATAAAACTTTTAGCGATCAGACATAATAATATGATGTCAACAAGCAGTGACATACACAGCAATAGTTCTACTCCACTTAAAAAAAATACTCAGACTATTTACTGCATGTAGGCTATGACAGACTGAATACCCTAGTCTAGCAGATGTGGAAGAAGTGGATGACGTGAAAGTGAAAGTAAGACATTCGAAAGGCAAACAAAACAGCTAAGCTTGCTTTTGACATGACATGAAAAACTGTTGCTCTGAATACTGATTCTGTTGTCTCTTAAAGTTTCTCTAATTGACGCATTTAGACGCAATTTGGATCACACCTGCTTTTAAATGGTGGAAATATTTCACCGCAAAACAGACGTGCACTGTTTTCATACAGGAATAACTAATCAATTGCTATTAGCACTTCCCCTACCATGTGTTTGCATGATACTCCCACTTTCCCCTCGACCTTCCCATATATGCATGAGTAAAAAAAACGCAGTTCGCCACTCTGCCGCTCCAGCAGTGGCAGGCAAAATGTGCTTTCCTTCATGTGCGGTCTCCTTTGTACATAATATGCCATGTTTTAAGGTGCAAATAGGATCAGAAACAGGCAGTAATTCATAGTACATCATGTCCTGAGTATTGAAAAAGTTCTGAACATCTGTATACCTAAAAATGAACAAGATGAAACAGTGGGCTCAGTGCTGGTGTGGTAGGGTCTAGCTGGTTCTTTTGGGAGCCCTTCATGCTTTATATACATGTCATACACAGCCCCCCACACACACACACACTGTGACTAGCCTAGCACTCACTACATCCACTGTGTTGACCTGAAGGGTGCAGAGGACTGACAGGTCTGCAAATACAATAGTCTCTCACCAAGCTGAGTGATAAGAGCTCAACCACTCTGTGTTTGGGGTCGGATGGTGAGACAAATGCCACAAAATGTCATTTTCACTTGTGTGTGGGCCTGTGTGTTTGTGTGTGTGTGTGTGTGTGTGTGTGTGTGTGTGTGTGTATCTGTCTGTTGCTTGCATATCTCTCAAACCATTCGAACATGACTTGCTTAAGGCCACAAGTAAACGCAGTATCAAGTTTGATATAGCTTGGATAAGAAATGCAAAAGATACCAATAAAATTGTATAAATAATGTGTGTGTCTGTGTGTGTGTATGTAAAAGGGAGTGAGTGAATGTGGAAGTCAGTGAAAGAGAAAGTGTGTGTGTGAGAGAGAGAGAGAGGCAGAGGAGAGGAAGTGAGAGTAAGACAGAGAGAGAGAGAGAGAGAGAGAGAGAGAGTGTCTAGTAATAACACCCTCCAATCTCATCTCCGTTATGAGCTCTTAAATCCAGGATTCCTTCTGTGTGTGTTTTCATGAATAATTAAGGTTCATGAATGAGGGCCTGTGTGTGTGTGTGTGTGTGTGTGTGTGTGTGTGTGTGTGTGTGTGTGTGTGAGAGAAGATTCACCCTGGCTACACTTCAAGCTAATTTTCATTCACGCTAATTGGGATTGGTTAGAAGAGGCCTAAAGCATGATAAAAAAGTAATTCCTTTATCTTTAAAAATGCCAACTTCCTTTATCGGACAAATGTTCTTTGATTTGATATACATATGAACTCATTATTCTTTGTTCTTTTGCTCTCTGTTTCTCCAGTAAGTATGTTTGTCAGAAAAAGAAAGTCCTTGTTTAAGAGGTGAGAGAAAGAGCAACTGCTCATTTACATTTCTTGTACATTTTGAATGCTTCTCTTTCCAGTTTTCTAGCAGTATCTTTTGTAGGCATGTAAAAAGGCTCATTACTGAAGAGAAATTAGAGTCCACTCAATAAGACTGAAGGCAATCTGCACACATATTATCTAAGACACAGTATCACAGTTTAGAAAATGATGTTTAAAATGCCTGAAGAAATCAAAAGAAACAGTCAGGCCAACGAAAAGACACATGCTCTTTGTGAAAATAATGTTTAACTATCTCTGATCATAATAACAAAACGCTGTGTTTGTTTCCAACAACAACATGCATTGCATGTAAAGTGAGAAGTACTTCAGAGTTCAAGTTTTTTTTTATTGGACACAAATCACTATTTGATTGTGCAGTAAAAAACTTTACAAATCTTTGTGTTCTTGGGGAGAAAATTTAGACATGTGTGCGCACACACACACGGGGCAGGCACTGTGAGCGATGGTGGGCAATGGATGTGAGAGGACGGTCATAGTTTTAATTAGACGGGAGGACATGTCAAATGTCTACTGAATGCTACTGACAAACAATCATAAGGCTACAACCACCTAATTAACTTCATGTAACAGTTACTGTAACCCTTCAGTCAGGCTTGTGTAGGCTTGAGCATGAGGTAATAAGTGAGTGAATGAGTGAGTGAGAGAAAAAAAAAGAGAGAGAGAGTGTGTGTGTATGTGTGTGTGTGTGTGTCTATAAGGCTGGGCGCACCTGTCTCTCTCGGAGCTGAGGTAGCACACCAGGTGACAGGCCCAGAGCAGGGGTCCGGCATAGCTGCTGAGTGCCGTCAGGAAGATGGCCGGCGCCTCCACGTAGCTCTCCAGCCCGACGAATCCCACCGAGATGTCCACTGTCGCTATGTTATTGGAGTTACCCTAGAACCGAAAAAAACAATTCTTCACATTCTCCACTCCCAAACACACATTCATTTGTCTCGTGCCACAGTCAGAGGACCAAATAACCTGGGTAGAGACATAACGGAGCATGAACAAGAAATCCACTTAGTAAGTACTCCTAGCATGTACTGCTCAGCATGGGGCTCTTAGCATGTACATTGTTACGTTGCCCCGCGATTAGAAAAGTAATGACTGGCCTATGTAGAATCAGACCATGTTGTAGCCTACTACACGGAAGTAGATGTTCTATATATCTAACAGCTCAGTAAAGGCAATGACGTCCTGCCAGCTGCTGCATCTTCTGGTGAGACTGCCAAAGTAGTAACGAGACGAGAGGTATGACATGACACGTAAACTTTCACCTATATTAATTTCTGGCCAGCATCATTCAACAATCACATTGGACAAGGAAAGGAGGCCTACAACTTCATTCACAAGCAAAGCAAATGCACTGGAAATCGAGCGCACAAGTTAGAAAAACCTAGCATTCGTTTATGTAGCCTGATTGTCAGTGCAGGACAAGACAGAGACTGTCGGCTGAGAAAAAAGATAGCCAACTCTGTCACTCTGTCCAAGTGGACATGCCTCAGCTATATGTAGCCTAAATATAGGTCTACCCATAATATAGCCATTGTTATTAGGTTACATTGTATGGTGAAGTTATAACCAGACCTCTAGCAATGCAAAGCAGAAGAATCAGCTGGCAATGAATTGGAAGTGACTGCTTTTCAATCCGTAGCCACGTAATGCTTATTGTTGTTGTTTATTGTTGCTTAATGTTACTTCAGTAAATTTATTAATGTACATTGTTATGGGAATATTTACTTTTACTCCAGTAATTTTTGAAGAGAGTAATTGTACTTTTACTTGAGTATAGATTTTCAGTACTCTACCCACCCCTGTTCACGGACAGACAGACAGACAGACAGACAAACAGACAGCACCTGTGAGGTTTGTGAAGGTGCTGGGGAGGATGGCGAGTAATGAATGGAGGCCTTGTGCTCGTTTTCACTCCTCTTCACACCTCCCCAGGTTATTTGCAGGCTGCTACTGTATGTCTGTCACTTTCCTTCGCCCTGGTAAGGGCAACAAAAATGGAGAGACAAGCCACCCCGTACCCACCTCCACTCACCCCTCTCCCTCCACCCGCCAACACCTAAACCCCACATCCTCCGCCTCCCCCTCTCCTCTCTGTCACTCTTCGTTTCTACTCTTCACTTGCGGTCTTGTTCGTTCTCTTTCTCATTCCACCTCTCTGCTCGGTCAGAAAAGCCCTCGACTGACGGCGTGTGATGGAGGTGTCCTCTGCTGCATGGCCCAGCTAAATTAATTCGGGCACTGATGGAGGCGGCTTAAGCAGGCCTGTCTGAAGGACCCGATGTCTGCCGCCCAGCTCTGACTGCTGACTGAGAGGCGATAGAGTGTGCTGGAGGAGGCTGGACATTGATTCTTACCTCACCACCCCTCTCTGTGGATTTTTACAAAAGGCACACAGCACAAAAGTACAGACTTCTAAAAGATAAAGTCTGCTCACAGTGCACAAAAAGTGTTGCTTTGTGTGTGTGTGTGTGTGTGTGTGTGTGTGTGTGTGTGTGTGTACGCATGTCTGTGTGTTGCTGGCCACCATGCTGAAAACCTGGGTCCCCCAAAAGCCATTCCGCCAGGTTCACAATTTCACGGCCCGCTAGCTAAAGTGATAATTGGCCCAGCGTGGCATATTTATGAACCTTTTCACTGCGGTAACGACCTCACATTGCGCTGGGTTATCGGGGGTCACAGACAGAGTGAGAGGTGGCTTATTTACGACCAGGGTAGGGCACCTTGTTCATTTACCCAGCCTAGCTCAACTTAGCATAGCACACACATCAGGACATTCCACTGCTATTACAGATGAAACACATGAATGAGTCTGTGTCCACTGGGTTGGAACACCGAGCTCTGTCCCACACGCAGGAGTCTGCGATTGAGACTGATTCTGTTCGAAACGAAATGAGATGAGCAGCCAAGCTTAATTGAAAAACTCTGTCGAACTTTGGCTCCATGGAAACAAACTCCAGACTGTGATCTTAAGAAAAACACCTGTTCCGTTCGACTGAAATTCTAATGCAGGGTAACATTCGGGAGTTGAATTCAGTTTTAAAATCTTACATTTCACACTTATTGCCACATGTTTGTAAACAAAGTGAACGCTATTCAATAGGCATTCAATCCATTTTTCAGTGACATTTTCACCTTTTTCTTACAAATTACTCCAAGCGGAAAAATTGATAGTATGAACACCCAATCACACAAAACCTAAGGTAGCATAGGTCTATAGGTCTAACAAATCTATGCTATCGCACACGTTAATAAAAAGGCTGACCTGGAAGTAGAAGAAGGCCTGCCCGAACCAGTAGTGCATGATGGTGGTCTGTGCTGCGTCATAGTGGAGCCTCTTCCAGATGAACTGGGCCATGAGCGACTGGACCAGCAGACAGCAGGCCAGCGTGGGCAGGTTGTGCGGCCGCAGCAGGAGGGCGATGAGCAGCACCACGCCGCTGTACACCTCCCAGAGGCCACGTCCGCGCAGACGCGCCTCCGCCGACACCAGCTGCGAGTGGAGCAGGTCCTTGGCGCCGGTGAAGAGGATGCCCAGGACGAAGACGTAGACAAAGCGCGCCTCCATCGTGCCCCTGGGGAGATTACACAGATTACACCAGATTACAGTCACATCAAACACTGCATTAGCAGATTAGAGTTACGGTCTTCCATTAGGGAGGCACTTTCATCCAGACATTTATAACACAAAGCAGATAAAGGTTTTTCTTTAGTGTGTGCACCTCCTGGGCTGCCGACCCCTGGAATGATGTAGGGGCTGTCAGGACCTCATTCTACCAGCTGAAGAACAAGA
Organism: Alosa alosa; assembly: GCF_017589495.1. Classification (NCBI taxonomy): domain Eukaryota; kingdom Metazoa; phylum Chordata; class Actinopteri; order Clupeiformes; family Clupeidae; genus Alosa; species Alosa alosa. The sequence goes on from NC_063202.1 coordinate 21,526,035, forward strand.
TAAGAGAAGGAAGTGGATCGACCTGCCCGACTAGGTTGGTCAGCTCAAAGTTATAACACAAGCCAAAAGAAACCACAGTCCTAAACATCCCTACATCTTTAAATTCCTCATGTTGTCTTCAGCATAGTCTTTTCCTTAAAAACCATGCAACACACCTTAACGTGTATTATAAATGCCTTCATTTAGAGACAGGCATCTTTAATTTCACCCTTAACTCAGTTAAATGTGATAGCACACTCTTTAATACCTCTTTGATCCATGCAAGAATTCGTAAAATTCCATTATAAAATAAATTAAGAGTTTCAGTTTCATAATAAACAGAATAACAAAAGCCTACCAAATGAAACAAAGTATAACCAGAGGCAGGGTGCACAAGAAGATAAAAGCACAGCATAGACTAGGCTGCTTATTATGAGAATGAGACCTCCACATTATTCAGTAATAGCAACAATAATAGATTCCCTGACACATTGAGGCATCTTCCCTTTTCCTGCAGCCTATTCTTTAAGCGTGAGTGAGAGCAGGGGTGAGTTCTTTCAGACTCTCAAGGATAAATATTTAGTCTGCAGCATTAGTGTACTCCTGATTATCTGTTCCCAAACCCAAACATATTGATGTCTGAAAGATCAATAGAATAAACTCTACATTTTCTCTGGTTACGCAGAGGGACAGAGGACGTCAGAACCAATAGAGGTTTTTTCCACACTAATGTCCTCACAGTTAGCTAAGGATAATCTATGAGGCCTCCTACAGAGAGGGTGCTATCGGATTTCTATTAAAATGATTTTTTTTTTATGCACACCAATAAAAATGTTATGGTCAAGCGCAGGCTATTCAAAGTCAGTGTAAGCACTAAATGAAAATCTGGCTGCAGAGAGAAAAAAGAGGGAGCGAGATGGAGGTAGAGATAGAGAGAGAGAGAGAGAGAGAGAGAGAGAGAGAGACAGAGGGGGAGGGAGAGAGAGAGAACACTGGACCAAGCTCATGGGGAACAAGCCATTAGCGGGGAAAGAAATAGATCATGTCAGGGTGATGTGCAACAAAATACTTTATGTAAAACAATGCTGTATGACATACTATGGCTCACACACACACACACACACACACACACACACACACACACACACACACACACACACACACACACACAAGCCTCCAATGACGATGGGATATGGGATACGTACTGCTGTTCCTGATGCTCCATTAAAAGCACAGCAGGCACAAACCACAACTTCCTGACAAGTCACTATGGCAACGGGGCCTAAGCAACAGCTTGTTGTTTTCTGGCTGATCTCAAAAGGAATGACGCAGCGTGGGGCACAGATAAGAAGAGAGGTCTCAGTAGTAACAATCTCTCACACCTCACAACCAGGGCTTATACTTTCATCTCCCCACAAGTGCTCATTTTTGACAGGATTTGGGGTGGGCTGGGGTGGGAGAAGAGTATAGAAAAAGGGGTAGAAGGCATAAACAGCACTGCTGGATGTGAGGATGTGAGTTGTAGCCTATGGGCTGGGGGTAGAGGAAGTGAGAGAGTTGTTATTGATGCAGACAAGTCAGCGTAGCAATTCCACTGTACAACCCCACGAGAGCCGTCGAATGCGAAAGCAGAGCGCATCTCATTCCAACACGAGTGCAGAGAAGGACAATGAGCCGGCGAGGACGAGCAAACAAACCCAAGCAAAGTTTGGGGCAGAAACACAAATCCACACAAATCGTCTGGCAAGAATCTCAGCCTTGAGGTGTGTGTGTGTGTGTGTGTGTGTGTGTGTGTGTGTGTGTGTGTGTGTGTGTGTGTGTTTCACTTGACTGACAGGGAGCATGACGCAGCCTTAGGGCATGCCTATGTGTCTGCCAGAGCCCAGGGAGGTAGGGAAGGAGGGATGTGAGAGTAGAAAAGCAGATGTTCCGCCATGTTTTATTTATCTGGCCTGACTGCGGCTCCCTCCTGGAGCATGGAGCGCGACAGCCAGCACAGTACTGTGCATCTCTGGCACGGAACACACACACACGCCGTCTTCCTGTCATTCACACACACACAATCAGACACACATTCATAAATACCTGGTCACACTCATGCACACACACACTTTCCTGTTCCTTTACACACACACACACACACACACACACACACACACACACACACACACACACACACACACACACAGGTAGCCAAGAAAGGGACAGAAATCTGGCAAAAAGCCAGTGGAGACATTCCTAGAGGAATGACAGACCATTTCAGAGTGGATTCCAACAAACTGTTAGTCTGAGAGAGAGAAGGAGTGGAAATGCATGTGTGTGTGTGTGTGGGTCAGATGGTGTGAGATGGGGTGGGGTGAGGGTTTAAAGTGAGCAGAGAGGACATGGTGACTAGACTTATTAAAGCACTGATTAGGGGAATTAGACAGCTCAATAATGGATTGCACGCAAAATGGCGTAATGGCTGTGTCTAATAGTTAAAGAACAGCAATTACCGCAAATGGGAATATTCAACACATAACACACACCAGGCAGACAAAGTGTTTGGGCACATTCAGGAAGTCCCTGTACACACACCAATCAATAAGCGGTCTACATTAGTGAGGAAGAGGACTAGAGTGGGGAGGAGACATGGACCTTCATCCTCCCAGTCTTTGCATCGGGGCACTGCAAACACACACACCATCAACACCCCGAGTTGGCAAGTCCAAGTGATGGCATCGTCCAAGTGCAAGGGCCTTAACTGAGCAGATGGATTTGGGTCTGTCTGCACAGCCTGTTATTCACACTTATTAACAGTCAGAAAGCACACAGACAAATATGGCACTTTAAACAATACCAAACAAAACAAACCAAAAAACATGATATGAAATAAAATACAAATCTGTGGTTAAAGAGCTAGTTGGTAAAGATAGACTAAGGCACTGGCACCCAGACTAATTTAACGAGCATCCTTACATACACCATTAAATACCCTACTAACCTTGACAACTCGCCCCTCATGGTGAGTTGCAATAATCTGTATTTCTTCAATGCACTGAGACATGTTATCTGTACACGTTTCTTTTCTTTTCTCTCTCTCTTTTTTTAAAGAGTCAAGGTTTTGTGACAGACAGGGTGCAGGCCAGAGGAAGAAGGAAGGAAGGAAGAAATTAATTCAAGTAATTTTGATGGTAATACCCTTAGCAACCACTTAGCACATTTCCATTGCCTGGGGTAGGAAAATGGCTATTCTAAGCACAAAGCACCAAGACAACCAATTTAAACTTCCATATCAGGCATCAGTCCACATCTGCATTGAAAACCTAAGACCAGAATATACTGTATGCACATGCAGTATATTTCTATAGCTTCTGTCATGGATTGAATTCAATACAGACACAGTACTCTAGCAATCTGACCGCAGAACCTGTAGCCCTATGTCTTCACATCCACCCAGGCATCGTTTGCATCATGTGAAGTATAACTACAGTTTATGAACTGCATCAGCACGACATATAACATATAAATCAAATCAGTTTATGCACTGCATCAGCACAACATATAAAATATAAATCAAATCGGTTTATGCACTTAATCAGCACGACATATATGAAATATAAATCAAATCAACTTTAGGCAGTGCAAAGTAATGTGATCACAGTAATCTGGTTGAAGGGGCTGCGTGTAGGATTATGTAGGATTCTAAAACCTGAACTCTTCCATTGGCTTGCATTGTTTTCCATTCAGCACTACATGAAGTACAAAGTGGTACTGCAAGGGAAGACGGTAAATGTTTTAAACAAATAGTTACTGATACCTGTAGAAAGTAGCTATGTGGTTAAACATTACCAGGTAGCTAGCTGAGTGTCAAAATGGCACTTAACACTTTCTTTGGACTGATGGTGTTAGCCTATACTATACTACTGTACACTATACTATACTGAGCAGCAAGATAATTAGTACTGAGATTACATGTTAAGAGAAGTAATGGACTACTGAATTACTTTCCTTCAGTAACTCCTGATACACTTAACTTACAGATAATGTTATTTCCGCCTATACAGCTGCTTCTGCATTTAGATAATCTGTGTGGCAATTACTGGCCAGCCAAGCAGGCCCCCATGTAAACAAGATCTGCTTTAGCACACAGCTCTTAGAGTGAAATAATATTCTGAACAAGACCCAGACTGACCCGTGTCTCAGGCAGACTGCAAATAACTGCAGTTTATGTGTGCGGATGCATCTGCTTGTGTGTGTGTGTGTGTGTGTGTGTTTGTGTGTGTGTGTGTGTGCATATGGGTGGGTGGTTGTGATAATGTTATGCATGTATTGTATGCATGGACCAAGCCGTGGATTTCTACATAATTCTTGCATCCTAGCCAAGCGCCAGTAAATTATTGTATGTGTGTCAGTACACTCAGAAATGTTTACATCTGTGGTTGTGTGCGTGGAAGTGTGTGTATGTGTGTGTGGGTGGTAGTGGGGAGGGGAGCTGATGAGAGAAGTGGATTTCATTTCCATAAGAGATTTTGCATGCATAAATGCTCGCAAATAAGGCGTCAGCACAACAAACACTTCTAAACTAATCACGATAAAAATAAAACACATGCCCTCTTTCTCAGCGCAATCCCCTTGACGCAGGTGTACCAACCCCAACTTTAATTACCATGCTCAGATGTTTGGCGCGCGCGTCTGTTTTTATGCACATCTGAGACGATGTTAAACAGACAAAGAGCACGGGGGAACTTCTGGAGGCTTGGGAGGGTGACAGCTCAAACGGGCGAACGAACAGCGTCTCACCGAGCCCAGAAGGGAAGCTACGTGCCTTCTTTTGCGACGTCTGGGGAGTGAAAGACGACTGCAGATGTCTTGGCAGCAAGAACATCAAGCTTTACAGGAATAGGTCTCATTACGAGGCTAGCAGTGGATGTGACATTAGCTCGTGGGCTTGTCTGGGGGAGTCTTATGCAGAGAACACCCACCACTACAAACATGAGAATTGCGAGCAAGGAGATGAAGAGGAAAAACATCTTCAGAGGGAATCCACTGATAGTCATCTCTTATGCATTACATCAAATGTCAATTAAAAGAGGTAAAGAGTTCAATGAGCAAAGGTGTCAGAACCGTTTAATGTGAAATACAAGCCCCCCCCCCCCGCCCCTATTTTGTCATGGCTGAATATTATTAGAATAGGTATCAATATTTAGTTTTAACAATTTACATTTCATTTAGAGGATGTTTTACCCAAAGAGAATTACAGCACAGCACAGTGTATGCCCCCTTGGGTATCAAGCCAATGATGGAGCTGTTTATCAGTGGAGTGCATCGGTCTGGACTGTAAGCTTTCCCAGTGCAGTGCATCGGTCTGGACTATAAGCTCTCCCAGTGCAGTGCAGTGCATCGGACTGTAAGCTCTCCCAGTGCAGTGCAGTGCATCGGTCTGGACTATAAGCTCTCCCAGTGCAGTGCAGTGCATAGGTCTGGACTGGAAGCTCTCCCAGTGCAGTGGCCGGTGTGGACCGTAATCTTTCCTAGTGCAGTGACTTGTTTAGTGAGTAAAGGAGGTAAGTAAATTGAAACAAAACAATTGAAACGGTGCACTCTAAATAAGTACCCTTGGATAATCATCGTCCCTTAACCCAAAAAGCTGTTGACGGAAACGACAAGAAAATAAGAAAATGCCAAACTGAAAAAGAATGAAAAAGACATTTTGGCTGTGAGGAGACTTACTGTGAAGCATCACTGCTTGTGTATGGACATTTTTTGTGGAGGCAAAGAGCACCTTAACTGGACTTAATTAATTTCAAAAAGGCAGTAATGGTGAGACAAAAAAAAAAAGAGTCATTTATGTGTCACTCACTGGAATATAAAGAAACGGGGTTCAGATGGCTTCTGTGTGTGTCCGTTCACTTGCTTCCTTAAAATACTGTGCTGGTCTTCAGCAAGGACAAATAAAAGAAAAGATAAAAAAAGTGCAAATGGTTCAGTTCAGTGCTGGGGGATAGGGAGCGTACAAAAACACTGAAAAACAAAACAGTGGCCAAGAATTGACCTGCACTGCACCAACTACCGGAACAAAACAGATCAAGAAACTGTTTCCCCCAGGAGCTGTGTGAGCCTAAGTCCTCATTTGTAGGCCTCCTTAACTATGTAACAGTGTGCGTGTGTGTGCGCGTATGTGTGTGTACACCAGTAGAAGTGTAAGAACATTAATCGGCTGGTCTGTGCTATTACAAATTCTGGCAGGCCAGTTTTAAGCTGGGGCGTGCAGGCGTAGTCAAACTACAAGGCAAATGACTTGCCATTACTGAACACACACCAGTGTGAGCAGAACTCAGCACTGAGATCACTCCCTCTGCTCCACAGAACAAAGAGTGAACACGGACAATACAACACACACACACACACACACACAAATAATGTATCAGAGCAAACACTCACACCATAATAAATCAACACATGCATTCAATACATAAACAAATGAGCATAATGTGTATACTAACGTGTATACACACGCATTACACAAATGAGCACAATACATAGAGAAAACACAGGCACATGCAATAGAAACATACACAAACACACACACACACAAATATAAACAGAAAAAGGACACACATACAAAAGGGAAAACACACAGGGAGGCCTACTTCAGAGGCAGAATCAGCTTAATTGTCTACACCTAAAAAGGTGTGGATAACAAGGCCATGAGTTTGCCTTCAGAGAAGGCTTGCATTTCTCTCCACACCTGAAAGCGCACAATGCTCATGTGTATATTGCTTTCATATTCAACCCCTGGATTTTAACTCAAATTATTATTTATTGAAATAAAATTATTTGTTTTTTATAAACTCTGCTTTGTCTGAGACGGGACTACAACCACCCAGAGCCAGCTGTCAAATCCCACATCTATTCTGGACTAAGGGGCATTTTGGGGCAGTTGTAGGGCAAAATGAGGGAACGTGAGGGATAGGGGTTGGCACGGGGTGACACGGGGTGGGGTGTGAGGTTGTGCCCTGGGTGCAGAGACATCCATCACTGCTCATCAGGGCTGCCAGGCGGGCATAAGGCTCCCAAAGAGGCTGTGGGTGACGGTTTCAGTGTCAGTGGCCATAGATGTGCTGCCGCGCTGTGGAGTGTTTATGGGCAGCCGTAGAGGAGAGGCACTCGTTAAATGGAGGAGTGGAGGGGCTGGACAGACAGACAGACAGACAGACAGACATAAAGACAGGCCGATAGGCAGACAGACAGACAGACAGACATAAAGACAGGCCGATAGGCAGACAGACAGGCAGACAGACAGACATAAAGACAGGCCGATAGGCAGACAGACAGACAGACATAAAGACAGGCCGATAGGCAGACAGACGATGATGAAATGATACTATGTGTGTGAGAAAGAGAGAGATGAAGAGAGGCTCAACTCTGGCTGAAGAGCTGACCACTACAGTGTGGCAACAGGTGTGTGTGTGTGATAGAGTGTCATCAGTGCCACTAAACCAAACAGGATCCACACACACACACACACACACACACACACACACACACACACACACACACACACACACACAGAGAGAGCGAGAGAGAGGGTGGAGGATAAGCATTACAGTTCAAACTGTTGCAGATTAATGTAGGATATGACAGACTGAGCATTTACAGCAGGAGCGAGAGAGTGAGGGAGAGCAAAAGAGAGAAGGGGGGAGGAGTGACACAAAAAGATGGGGAAAGAGGGAGAGAAAAAGAAAGAGAGAGGAAGAGAAATTGCACTGCATTGAGCCCGATAACAGCTTTCATCTATTCAAAGTTCAGACAAGGGTCATGTTGTTGTTAGTAAGGAAATATGGATAAAAAAAAACATGGAACCACTAGAAGAGAAGTACTGCAGTAAAAACAACAATGACTCACTACCACGGGCTCATGCGCAAACACTGACCTCAATAAAACCATTTATCCCTCACATACACCCTCAGATACGCAAAATAGACCCTCATTACACACACACACACACACACACACACACACACACACTCACACTGATGCACACGGAAGTATGTGCGCACACACACACACTCACTGACACACACCTCATGCACGCACACACTCTCACACCTTAACCTTAACATTTACATATGCAAATGATAATTCACACACACACACATAAAACAAACAAAGACAAACAACTTACATGGTTCTCTCTCTCTCTCTCTCTCTCTCTCTCTCACACTCACACAAACACAAACAAGGGCCTCTGATGTCTTTGATAAGGCTACCAGGGCACAGTTGTCTGTCAGTACACAGTGGCATGGTGCTAAATGGGAAAGCGGGTAACTGGAGCGACCACGGGGATCAACTTAATAGAAATGCCAGAGGTTGGCGAGGCTGGCATAAACAACAGGGCGCCGTGATTAATGACTAGCAGGGGCAGGCGAGCGGTGGCACGCATGGCACTGTCAATTACATCCAGTCACGGCGTGACAAACTCCCAAACCCCATTCACACACACACACACACACACACAGACAAACATAATAAAAACACTACAGACTACATAAAACATAAACATACATATGTGCAAACACACACACACACACACGCAGGGCAGGCACATAGGCACTGTGAGTGATGGTGGGCACTGAAGGTGAGAGCAGGGTCATAGTTTTAATTAGAGGGGAGGAAATGTCAAGAGCACTGCACTGCAGTATTGTGACAAAGTGTGGATGGGGGAGTGGATGAAGCACATGGCAAAGGAATGGAGAGAGAGAGAGAGAGAGAGAGAGAGAGAGAGAGAGAGAGAGAGAGAGAGAGAGAGAGAGAGAGAGAGAGGTAAGTGGGAGAGAGACAGGGAGGGAGAGGAGGAAGGTGGCTGTGTGTGTGTGTATGTGGCTGTGTGTGTGTGTGTGTGTGTGTATGTGTGTGTGTCTGTGTGGGGGTGTGGGGTGGTAGTTAGGGGAACTGTAAGCTACCCTCAACCTGCCCTCTCATTACTTTCTCTGGCTGTGCTGCAGGCCGGGAGAACTGAGTGCAGAACACAGAGAAGACTGAGAGGAGAGGAGGAGAGGAGGGGAGGACTGGGAGAGAGGAGGAGAGGAAGAGAGGGGAGGGGAGGAAGAGAGAAAAGAAGAGGAGATAAAGAGAGGAGGAGAGGAAAGGGAGAAAAGAAGAGAGGAGTGAAACAGAGGAGAGGAAAGGGAGAAAAGAAGAGATGAGAGAAAGAGGGAAGGAGAAGAGAGGAAAGGGAGAAAGAGAAGAGAGGAAAGGAAGAGAGGAGGTCAATGCTAGTCTGCACCCAGGCCAAGCAGTGGAACCCTGGTCTCATTAACTACAGTATAGAGGTCCAAAGAGGACAAACCAGAGTCGTATATAGAGAGTTGCGACAACTAGGGAATCGAATGTTCTGAGATATCTTGTTAACGATTGGTTCCGAGGTGGTCACGGGTTTCATGGAAGCCATTTTTCATCCCAACGTGGTCACTCACTACAATGGCCATTTTAAGATATCAAAGGTAAATATACAGTGGAATAAGGGCCTTTTACATATTGACAAACATTGATAATATAATAAGCGATTTATTTCAACATACCGTATTCGCTCCATAGGGTTATACTGTAGAATCATCCGATGTTGGGATGAAACATGATTTGAGTTGTCCGAACTCTCTATATATACAGCTCTGGGACAAACCATCTGGGCCACGGAGACTGAAACTATTACTCCATACAACTGGGTTGTAAAATGCCCATAAACTGTCTATAAACTGGTTCTTTATAAATCACATGTGCCTTTTGGTTTTCCAGCTGTGCTTGATTGGAGCGACATGTTCAATCAACATTCTGCTCCAAGTTTAACACAAAGCTGAGCATAATTACTGTCTACCACCCCCCACCTAACAACCAGAAACAGTAATAAGATGAATGAATGTTAAGAAAATATTTATGCAATGAATCCAATTGCCTGAGAGGAACAGCTGTGGAGAGAGGGGTGTGGGGTATGGGGTGTGTGTGTCTGTGTCTGTGTGTGTGTGTGTGTGTGTGTGTGGGGGTATGGGGTGTGTATGTGTGTGTGTGGGGGGGGGTGTATGTGTGTGTGTGTATGTATGTGTGTGTGTGTGTGTATGTGTGTGTATGTGTGTGTGTGTGTGTGTGTGTGGGGGGTAGTAGCAAAGAAAGAGAAAGAAAGACAGAAAGAGAAGGAAAGAAAAAGTGAGGGAATTAGAAAGAGAAGGAAATAACGAGAAAGAGAGAAAGAGAGAGAGAGAGAGAGAGAGAGAGAGAGAGAGAAAGAGAAAGAGAGAGTGATGCAGGACGCAGCATTCTCTCTGTCAGCTCATTCCTCTACCAAACTACTCAGTAAACATTTAAATGGTAAAAACACCCCACCCACCCCCCCCCCTCCTGTATTATTAGCTGCTGCGGAATTAGCGGCCGACTCACTTGGACGCGGCGCGGCTGCTGTGTTGCCATGGGAACAGGACGGAGCCGGCAGCGGCGCGGTAGCTGTAGACTCCCAGGAGGCCCAGTGCCAGGGCGATCTTGGACACGGCAGAACACCGGCGCTGCACCAGCACGAAGACCAGCGCCAGCGACGCCATCGACAGCAGCGACAGGACCACCTTATGGTCACCACTGCAGGAGAGAGAGGGAGAGAGAGAGAGAGAGAGAGAGGGAGGGAGAGAGAGAGAGAGAGAGAGAGAGAGCTACTGTTAGTGACACAGCAGATAAAAATACACACAGCATAATTAGCCGGCAGCATCAGAGACACACCACCACACTGTACTGTATGTTCATCTTCCCCTGCACTGTCTATCAACCTCCAGTGTTCACTATAGGCTATGAAACAGCTCAGTTGGCTTAAACATGTCTGATGTCTGTAACATCCTCAAAGCCTAAAAAATCCTTGAACAGACACGAGAGACCAAGAGCGAAATAGAGCTGTGTTACAGTATAACAATGTGCCATCCCCCACGACCCACCACCACACACATACAAATAATACACACAACTGCCCTAGGGTCTGCCCTGCCCTGGGGTCCCAACCGTCCCTGTGCACTCTGGCCATGGGCGGTTGGGACCCCAGGGCTGCCCCCTCCCACCCCTCCTCTCTCTTTCTGGCCCCTGAGGCAGGCTGGCGAGCTGGCCAGGATGTGTGAGGGGATGATGTGCGCTGCAGGAGGGCAGCGGGAGATGGACTGAGTTTAGGGGGCTGCGTGGGCCGAGAGCACGACATGGGGGGCAGGTAATCCGGAGGTTAGGGTATATGTGTTTTGGAGAGGGGGTTAGATGGGAGAAAGAGGCAAATAATCTCCAGCTCATTACGTGTACAAAAGAACCCAGAAAGAAAGACAGAGAGAAGAGAGAAAGACAGAGAGAAGAGACAGAAAGAAAGAGAGCTAGACAGAGCTAGGCAGACAGTAAGTGAGGGAGAGTCAGAGAGAGAGAGAAAGAGAGAGAGAGAAAAAGAACAAGGAGAGAGAGAGAGAGAGGGAGGGAGAGAGCGAGTGAGGGGGAAACTTTCATCAGAGCCGCGTGAACCTGGTGTCTCGGACTCCTACTGTTCATCCAGCTACTGCCGAGCTCCTTGAATGCTAAATGGGGTCGGAGCCAGTGCAAGCTTCTGTGTGTGTGTGTGTCTGTCATCCACACTTCTCAAGTATTCATGCAAGTGTGTCTGCCTGTTCCTGTCTATCTATCTGTCTGTCTAGCTCTATATCTGTCTGTCTTTTCCCTGCGCCGTTGTCGGCATCACAGCTGTCCACTGCCCAGGCCATTTGGAGTCACCACTATGGCAGAGAGCAGTGCAGGAGAAGGTTCCTATCATTATGGTCAGCGTCTCAGCACTGCTCTCTGCTCGACCCTTGAACACTTGAAAAAACGGTACAGAATCTCAGCTCTTCCACATGTGTCTTAGACACTCTGCCTAGCAATTTCTTCAAAACTGTTTTTCACCTCATTGCGGCGGATGTCCTTCAAATTGTAAATGTATCACTGCTGTCTGGCACTTTTCCTAAGTCACTGAAAACAGCTGTTGTAAAGCCACTTCTCAAGAAGAATAACCTGGATGCCTCCATGCTAAACAATTACAGGCCCATATCCAATCTACCTTTTATTGCCAAAATTATTGAAAAAGTAGTCTTTAATCAATTAACCACCTTCCTAACATCAAATGGGTATTTTGATTACTTTCAGTCTGGTTTTCGGGCAAATCACAGCACTGAAACAGCTCTCATTAAAGTTTCCAATGACATACGCCTCAACACAGATTCAGGTAAAACATCAGTCCTAGTGCTACTGGACCTTAGTGCAGCATTTGACACTGTTGATCACAATATTTTACTACACAGACTAGAACACTGGGTTGGATTTACAGGCATAGTTATCAGCTGGCTAAAATCATATCTACAAGAAAGGAGCTTCTTTGTTGCCATCGGAAACTGTACCTCAACACCAACGTCCTTGACCTGTGGTGTTCCCCAGGGGTCGATCTTGAGGCCACTATTATTCAACCTCTATATGCCAATAAACAATCATCCAAAATAATTTGATTTCATATCATAGCTATGCAGATGACACACAAATTTACTTAGCTCTGTCACCAAACCATAGTCGTTAGACAGACAGTCCTCTTGAATCTATGTGTCAGTGTATAGAACAAATTAACACCTGGATGTCTCAAAAAATGTTTCAGCTGCACAAAGAAAAAACTGAAGTAATTATATTTGGTAAAAAGGAAGAAAGACTTATGGTTGCCACTCTCGTTGACACAAAAGGGTTGAAGGCAAAGGATACAGTTAAAAATCTTGGTGTATTAATTGACAGTGATCTAAATTTCAACAGCCACATGAAAGCGATAACTAAATCAGCTTTTCACCACCTCAAAAATATTGCCAAACTCAGAGGGCTGATGTCAAAATATGACTTAGAAAAACTCATTAAAAAAACATTCATGCATTTATCTCCAGCAGGGTTGATTACTGCAATGGACTGTTCACAGGCCTTCCTAAAAAGACAATTAAACAGCTTCAGGTGATACAAAATGCAGCAGCTAGGATTCTAACAAAGTCCTTGCACTGGCTTCCAGTAAGTCACAGAATTTACTTTAAAGCACTATTGCTTGTTTATAAATCAGTAAATGGAGCAGGACCTAAATACCTGTCAGACATGCTTCAGCAGTACACACCTTCTCGTCCTCTTAGGTCCCAGGTGAAAAACCTGCTAGTAAAACCTACTGTTAGAACTAAACATGGTGAAGCAGCTTTTAGCTGCTATGCGGCTCAGCTGTGAAACCAACTTTCGGATGACATCAAAAAGGCCCCAACTGTAGCCAGTTTTAAATCTAGACTTAAGACCAAACTGTTCTCAGATGCTTTCTGCTAACTGTGCCGAGTTACAAATTCTGAATCTGCCTTGATAATTATTCTACCTTGTCTTTTATCACTTTTTTTACTACTTTTGCCTTTGTTTTTTGCTTAATAATTATTCTTTATTTTTAAATTATTTTACCTTGTGTTTTATGTTTTCTTTTTATTATGATATTTACCTTTTAACTATTCTTTGACTATATTGCCTTTCTACGCTTTTATTTGTTATTTTTGTTTGGTTTTGTTTATGTAAAGCACATTGAATGACCTCTGTGTATGCAATGCGCTATATAAATAAACTTGACTTGAACCAGAGGCCTGCTGTGGGGTGACACCTGCATCCTGAGACCCCTACTGGGGCAAACACCCACTACTGTATAAGTATACACACACACACACACGCACACACCATAAAAATATTACAGAGCAGAGAGGTAATTGTCAGGACATGAGTGTTAATTGAGAGGCCACTGGAAGCGGAAGGAGAGGCTGGTGGCTGTATGTATGTAATATCCATATATTTACATACATACATTTAGCTTCCTTACAGGGGCAGGGACAGAGACCATGTGACGACTCTGGTAAAAGCACTGAGTAAAAGCACTGAGTAAATGGCATTATATTCTGCACAATGCTTGTTATGTTTAGACGTCTGTCCTGTTAGCTTTCCTACTGCACAGGCCACACATGTAAAACACAATGTATTTTCCAAGTTAGTTGTGTATCCTAATAAGCTACCTACCAGCATCGTATTGGCAGCCAGTCAAACAGAAGCTATTTTACAATCATCTGCTCCGGTAGCCCCTGCCTTCATTAAACACACACACACACACACACACACACACACACACACACAATGAGTGTCTTCCCCCCTCATCTTCTGTGGGAACACATTTCTTCATTAGACAGTCTATTATCGATTCAGCTACAGTCACACAGAGCCACGCGTCCGGAGTTCCAAATGAAAAACGTACATATTCCAGCTGCCCCTTCAAACCCACACTTCATTAAATGCTCCAGATGATAATTCCATCGATCAGATTCCGAGCAGGCCTGGCGGACCGTATTACGCCAATTAGGCTGCCGGCTGCTCTCAAGGTGGAGTGCACATGGGTGTAGGGTGGAGATGGAGTGCACATGGGTGCAGGGTGGAGATGGGGTGCACATGGGTGTAGGGTGGAGATGGGGTGCACATGGGTGGAGATGGGGTGCATATGGGTGTAGGGTGGGGATGGGGTGCACATGGGTGCAGGGTGGAGATGGGGTGCATATGGGTGTAGGGTGGGGATGGGGTGCACATGGGTGCAGGGTGGAGATGGGGTGCACATGGGTGCAGGGTGGAGATGGGGTGCACATGGGTGTAGGGTGGAGATGGGGTGCACATGGGTGGAGATGGGGTGCACATGGGTGTAGGGTGGGGATGGGGTGGACATGGGTGTAGGGTGGGGATGGGGTGCACATGGGTGTAGGGTGGAGATGGGGTGTACATGGGTGTAGGGTGGGGATGGGGTGCACATGGGTGCAGGGTGGAGATGGGGTGGACATGGGTGCAGGGTGGAGATGGGGTGCACATGGGTGCAGGGTGGAGATGGGGTGGACATGGGTGTAGGGTGGAGATGGGGTGCACATGGGTGCAGCGTGTGGAGGTGGCACATCTACTGGGTTTACTTTATCCTGTGTAAAGTTCAGACCGCAATCACAAACACTTCTAGTCAGTGAGAGAAGTGTGTTCTGTAAACCAACGCAGATCGTTTTGGTGTGTGTGTGCGTGTGTGTGTGTGTGTGTATTTTGTTATACATACTATACAAAGAAATTGTGAAATGGGATTAGAAGAATGTGTGTGATCATTTGCCTTCTCCTTCTCTGTGCTAGAAGAATTTCATGGTGACTTCAAGCATGAGCATCTCAGCACTTTACAAGGATCTTAGTGCTTTACGAGGCTTTTTCTAATTTTACGTATTGAGTCACCCTATGCATGTTTGAACTGTGGTTGGTTGGGAAGACATCAAAGACTTGCAGTATGCTCACACACACAAACTCACACGCACACGCGCACACGCACACGCACACGCACACGCACACGCACACACACATATATATATATACTGTAGACACACAAACAAATGTACAGAACATACTATACATGTAAGCACTTCACAAACTGGTCTGAAAGAAGCTTGTAAGCATGACCCATTTCCTGTTTCATGTGTGCAATACGAGGCACTTAAATCACTTCAAACCATGAAGTCCAGAGGTTTTTCTTCACCCAGTTCACTGAAGAGCACGTCTACAGCTATACCACAAATTAATATTAATCACTTTATCCCAAACTACTGACGATCTATAACACTGTCGGTTCCAAACAACTTCATAGAGTAAAGGAAAGCATGTGAGGGTAAAAAAAAAATCAACATAGCAGTTAATCATAGATTTTCCCACTATTTGGAGACTAAATGGAAACTAGACACAAAAATGCATTGCTTAATTATGTTCTGTGTAAGAACCGATGCATTTCGGTGGGATATAATACCAAAAGCTTCAGAGATGAGATTTCATTACAGAACAGACCATGGCCCATCGACTGTGATGCGAATAAAAGTTTGTATTTCTCTTTCTTCCTTGGCCTATTTAACTACTTTTAAAATCAAGTTCTAAAACAGTAACACTTCACAGCATGCAGCTACACAAAGGGGCATAAATCCACTGCACTGTGAGAGGCCTCTTTAAGGTGAACTCACACCAGCCACGATCATAAGAGCCCCACAACTACCTAACAACGTGCAACGTTTATCTTGTCCAGCTGTGCAATAAGACTAAAACTCTAACCTACAGGGCCTGCGGGCTGTGCTCTCTTGCTGACCTGCTTAGAGAGGCTGGCCCCACTCCATCCTACAGTATACTATAAACCTACTGTATACTATAAACTGCTGACTCGGGCTGCATTATGGCCATGATCAGTTATTCATGTGTTTTGGCTGTAGGCCAGTATAGTCGCTAGCTAGCTCTTTTTTTACAACCGGACAGACAGGTGAGACTGCAGCAAAGTGCTGCATGAGGCAAATCACACACACGTACACACACATCCACGTCCACACATGCACGTACACACACACACACACACACACACTACAGTAGCAATCAAGAAACCTCACCTGCCTCGTTTATTAGTGCCAGCCCAGAACACTCGCCCCACGCTTCCTCTAATTAACCTGGGTGCTTGTCCTTGTGCACACCATTAAGAGTGCACTGTGTAAAGGAATGTCGACACAAGGTGTGTAAGTACACAATGGCCCCACATAACACACACACCACCCCACACAGCACATACACACACATAACACACACAGCACCCCACACAGAACACACACACCACTGCACACAGCACATACACACACATAATACACACAGCACCCCACACAGCACATGAGTACTAATCCAAGTAGAGGAGCCATTTTTACCTAAGAAAGCATTAGAGGAGTAGAGGAATTTCCAGTGTTTCTTATGTCCTGCTTTCCTGTCCTTTCCTTTCTGATTTCCCTTTCTTCTCTGATTATCTCCGTCCAGGCTCTCTGTTCATGCGATGGGCAGAGCCACAGTAAGCTGGCCTTTGGCCACGGAGCCATCCTGGAGGGAGGACCCAGTTAGGGCAGAACAAACACCCTCTGAGGCGCAGCTAAGCCAAGTGCTTCTTCTTCCAGGGCCAAGCGAGCAGTTTCACTGCCTTGGCGCCTCTTTGCTCAGACTCGAGATTCAGCAATTAGATGAGCTTTGATTTCCTCCCTGTCCAGGACACCCTTAATGGGGCAAAATGGGGTCTGGCTGCAGACTGCACTGGAGGCAGCCAAGCCATCTGCCTGTTTGGGCTGCTGTACGCTGGGGAGGGTTTCCTCAGCCGGGGCCTGTGTGTGTGTGTGTGTGTGTGTGTGTGTGTGTGTGTGCGTGCGTGCGTGCGTGCGTGTGTGTATGTCTGTGTGAAAAAATTACTTTGCTATTCAACAAGATGGCCAGTGTGGGAAGAAGCAAAGCAGGGACTTTGCAAACAGTCAAAGACGGACAAAATGAGGAATAAGTGACCGAAACAACAGCCAAGCAGCTGAAGGAAAAACTTTAGCGTCCACCTGGCCGAGGCGTATTTTGAGTCTCTCCCTTCCACTCACTCTGCAGGGCCATGTAACATAATTGTTAAGCCTCTTTGGAGGTTCACTCATCAGGTAATATACTCAGAAAAAAAATTGCACATGATTCCAGATTCGAGAGATGTCAGGATGTAAAATGTAAAAAAGTCAGCTCAGTGTTCCAAAAGTTCCATCTAGCGTACAGCAGCATCTTCCACTTGTCTATATTTGATTTCAAAACAGACAGCTGTTTGTCAGCGTGTGCAGACAGTGTGAGACACAAAGAACATCTGCTGCAGAAACACCTTCTTCTTTCTCTGGGGCCGTGATGGAGCATGAACAGAAGCACTGCATCCTGGTTAGTGTTGCTTGGTTCTCAAGGATTTTAATAGAGCCTGACACGAATCATAAAGCACATCTCAAATTTAAAGCACTTGTGTCCAACTTAGGCTACAGCAAATTCACAAGACTGCTTCAAGTTCTGCTTCTATTTCAAGATCCACCAACTAATTAGTTGTGGCTGTTTTCATGTTTTCAAATTCTACAGTCATTTACTGGTACATTTTAAAAGAACCTATTGCAAACCCATTTAATATTACACAGAGAAAAAGGGAAATTAACTGTATGTACCTCCCCCTCTCCAACCCTATTCACACCATGCCTTGGTTACTGCTCCTAAAGTACTGCAGATAGCCATGGAGGTGTTGTGCAGAGATGAGATGGATGTGTGAGTCCCAACCTGATTAGCTCCTGGTGCCCAGCTGCTGCGCTGCAGACTGCAGTGATGTCAGCGCGCTCATAGCAGCGCACTAACTGCCCAGAGTGGGTGGGAGGCTCAGGCAATTAAGACAGCCTTGGTGGAGGATTTAATAAAACATTGCAGAGCTACATGTTCGCCAGGAGGAGAGGAAGAAGGGGGAGTATGGAGAGAGACAGAGATAGAAGTGTGTGAGAAAAAGCATGGAAAGATACAGAGGGATAGAGAAAAGAGAAAGGTGAGAAAAAAGGGGGCAGACAGACAGATTAAGAAAAAGAATAAAAAAGACAGAGAGAGAAAGAGACAGACAGATATGAAAGGCAGTAGCCTTAGGATGTGTTCATGTGGCGAGATGCTCCACAGGCTCTGCGGCTGCCCTTGACCTCCAGGATGCCTGTGGAGAGCCCCAGAGCTCCTCTGCTCTCTGCTCTTGGTCCTACACGCTCTGGCCTCTGTACCTGAGCCTTTATACAACAATTGGGTGCTATGGAACTATTTATTTGTTTCTGATTGGCCGAGAGACGTTCCATGAGTTGGAATATCCCTGGACATTTCAACTCAGACTCAGCACAGCTAATAATAAAATCACTCCGCGATACAATGCGAAGATTTGACACCCAGCTCTCCACTATTTCAAGCAATGGGTTACTCCTTAGTAAACCATAACAAAACAGTGCTTCACCACATCTGTGGATTAAGCCACACAGTCAACTCAATGTAAGTAAGATAAACGAGGATGCTAATTGTTCTCAGCATTGCCAGCATTGTGTATATAATATGATTGTCACTTGGAGGAGACTTGTAGATAACTAACGTTAGCATAATTAGCTAACCGCTGCTAACGTGCTAGCATCGTCACGTCAGGCTGTGCACAGTAGTGTACCATTTATTCACTATACATTAATAAAGTTGAGTGGTTCTGCAATGTAGACTATGTTTCCGTTTTTTTGCAGTACCATGTCCCTTACATGACATGACCCAGTGTCCTTGTAACATGCATGCAGCAAACTTAGATATGAATGTGATTTCAGCCCGACTTTCAACATTTCTTTCAAGAAGACATGTAAACCACAAAGACCCGTAAAGAGGGGTCTGGAATGTTGGTTACCTAGCAACCAAGACGCTGTCTATTGAAAAGGGAACTATTTTTTGATGCGTAAGAACGATGTCGAAATTAACATTTTTAAACAATAATGGGGTGTTTTCAGATTATTTAGTTTGTGGTAGAATTGTTGTATAAAAGCAATATAGCACTCATGATCGTGGGATTAGTCATGGATATTCCCACGAATATCCATGACCAACCCCACCCTCACTCGTGCTATACACCAATCCGCCGCGAACTTCATGGCCTGCCGCCATTACTGCGTGCCTGCGGAGTGTGACGGTGTGACACTTGCCAGTGCCTTCTAATGGCTTTTCAATGAAAGCATCCTGTCAGAGAATATCAAATAGGAGAAAAATGTCAGGTGAAAGGGTAGACATTGGGTAGATGTCAGGCAGTGGCCAAAACTTACCAATGAAGGTAATTTATTGACAACATAATGTATTAAGACGTGTATTAATTAATGACAACACAGTTTTAATGCTACCATTAGTAGCTGTGTTGCTAATATCACAAGCTTCAGAAGTTGCAAATAACTATTAGCCACGACCACTTGTAGCAGTTAAATACATGTTCTTACAGGTATTCAGGATTATTTTATTAATCGTATGTATTTCATCCACTTTTAACGCACATCTTGGTCCTCCACTCGACAACTCTGTGTAATCCGTAAGCCTGTAAACATGGGCACTCAATGTGCAACAAAGGTTTGTGAATTTCACAAACGGTTTAATTCTAGGTCTGTATATTCTTACTGTTGTTAAAACAGCCGACCACACAACATGCTTTTCCTGGCATCACTGGACAGCATACGTACTAAATAAAAATTAAGAAAAAGAAGATTTTGCATCTACAGCTAACGTCTGCTACAGCCGCCTACAGGACCAACACATTACTTCGCTACTTCCTTAGCAGCAAGGCAACGCAGTAATGGAGGCACTGCTTTACTTCCGTGTTTCGCCGGATTTGTGTATATTGCTTAAACATGCTCTGGGGAGGGCGCAGGACACTTCTAACAACGCGCTACCTACTACGACGCCCAGCCCTGTGCAGGAAACCCCAAACCTGCTACGTGCTCCGACACACAGCCCTGCTCTGCCCGCTCCCCCCCCCCCACCACACACACACACACACACACACACACACACACAGAGGGATCTAGCTGGCCAGGAATACTGAGCAGTGGCTGGAATCAGTGCAAACGAGGGCCCACAAAGAGTCTGGCATTCAAGTGCATTAAATCGGCACCATGTAATGAAGCTCTGGGAAGTAGGCTGTGACCACTTGTGACAGCGCAGTCATTACTGATCTAAGGAGCCTGTCAGTGGAACAGGAAGCAACAAGCATTACCACTTAAGAACAGAAGGCTTACTTGCTTGAGTGAGATTTAATGAGATGCTTTTATGGGAATTTATAAGTTTTACCAGATGGAGCTGCTTTGTCGGTCTGTAAAAGGCTACGATTAAGGTTATGTTTCACTGCAATTTTTTATTATTTTTAACCATTTTTACAGTGATGGGAAGTTTTACAGGCCTTTTAACTAAACATTTTAAGGCAGGTGTTATCTACACATCTGTTTGGAGATTGTCTTAGTAAAATACTGCATCAGAATATAAGCCATTTTAAACATTTTAAATAATGTTTTCTTTTATTCAATGTCCAATATCTTTTTCAAATGTTGTCATTTCATAATCTGTGAATTCACTATATGCTCACCAATCTGCAAAAGGTAATATTTAAGAAATAGTAGGACAGTAGCAGTTTATACACTGAAATATATTTGGTAAGATCATCTAAAAAGCCGGCAACCATTGTTATCTCTATGGATTATTGAACTGTTCTGTAGTACTAAACATAATTTATGATGTAATGATTCAACCACACTCTACAAGAACATTGTTAGGGTAAAATCCACATATTTCTTTCTTGAATTTCCCCTGGGGATCAATAAAGTATCTATCTATCTATCTATCTATCTATCTATCTATCTATCTATCTATCTATCTATCTATCTATCTACATATGCTGTATCTGGGCTCTACTATTTGGGTCTAGTTATTCAGTAAGCCCCGATCCTAATATGATACAAGCAGTATCTGGACCAAGTTACTGGATGAGGCCTTTTACTAATGTACACATTTGTGTTTGTATTAGTATATTATACGGCTCTTCATAATGCTGCCGAATGCTTCATTCACTTGAATGGGCCTTTCCGACGTTCGGTGGTCTGCTATTTCTCGATAACAGACCGTTGCTAAGTATAACAGACCGCTGTCAAGGAAAATGGGTTTTGTGCTTGATATTCACATCTTTCATAACACTCTGCAAGTAGTCCGGTCACTTTTTGCATTGGAACATCATTCAAAAGTGAAAGCAGACGGTTGATCAGCTGTGTTCTAAAGAATGTTTGAGTTCGGTGTGTGTTACAAACTATTTGTTTCTGCAAAAGCCCAGATGAAACGGTAACAAATAAATATAAAGAGTCATATCGTGTGGAGTTTATTTTTTCATTTTGGCAAGTAGCCGTGTAATAAGCGGGATAATGTATAGAGCGCTTCAGGACGAAACAAGACCCCTCTGCTGGTGCATCGGGGTCCTGTTCGCCCTGTCGGGATTTATTTTCTGATAATGACCGGCGTTCTATACATTATCCCTTACATAATAAAGGTATTTGGTGAGGTCCACACCTGTCCTCCCTTGCACTCACCTGTTAAGCCAGTGGCTGAGGTCGGGCAGGTGCGCCCACTGGATACCCGTCTGGTTGAGTGAACGCAACAGCCGACAGCAGGCCAGGGTCAGGGGTGGCGTTGCCAGAGCCAGCCACTTCTCCGAGCCCCTGCTCACGCCAAGGTCGGCCAGCGGCGACGTGTCGGGGCCGGCGGCCTTGCAGGAGGGGAGCAGCTGCTCCTCATCATCGCTGTCACCACCAGCGCCCCCCTGGCTGGCTCGCCGCCTCTCGCGGAAGTACTTGCGGCAAACATCCTGGAAAACGGCCAGACAGAGCGTGTTGAGCAGGAAGTACCAGCTCTGGTGCTCCTCCTCAACGAAGCTGGAGGCGCCCAGGCTCAGCGTGTGGCCCACCGTGCCCAGCAGCAGCAGCATGTCCAACTCAGACAGCTCCCAGCCTGGGGACGACACCTGGACAGAGACAGAGACAGTACAGTACATACTATTAGACTGAATTATATTGATGACTGGGAGACATGCAGAGCGTATGTGTAAGGTATGAGCTACACCAGGTGCGTAACTGAAGCATTCTGATCGCGTAGCATCTGCTGCAACAATTAGCTGCCACTATATTCAATTCACCAGACGTGATAGCGGCGCGTACGTTAAAAACAAAATAGACTAGTCTTTTAAAATGGATTTTACGTGTTGCGAACGGAACGCTTCAGTTACGCGCCTGGTGTAGCTCATACCCAAGTATTAAGTAAGTAACTTTTATTTATATAGCTCATTTATCTATGCAGAGTGCAACCCAAAGCGCTCCACACACAAGACATTGACGCATAAGACAAAAGATGCCGGACGGAGTGGCGTAGTCGCCAGCGTATCCGTGATACGAAGACAAACAACAAACAAAATTAACAAATAATAAAATATATAAATAATAAGAAACTAAAAAGAAGAAAATTCCATGTTAACTTAGTCCAATTGGGTGCATCTAAGTTAACCGGCTGAAAAATGTCCAAGGGCAATGATGATGGCGCACAGACCAACCCGGTGTGTGTGTGTTAGTGAGTGAGTGAGAGAGATGGACAGAGTATGTGTGTGAGTTGGGGGGGGTGAGCAAAAGAGAAAGAGAGAGAAAGGGAGAGGGAGGAAAAAAGAGGATGGGTGTTCTCATTCTCTAATTCTCAGGCCAGTGAAGTTGTGCTTGCTCTGTGAGGCTATGAAGGTCAGAGCATCAGTGATAAGTTTGGAAAGTACTGAAGCAGATGAATAAAAGAGAGAAAGACTACAGAGAGATAACAATTGAGAAAATGAGAGAGAGAGCGTAAAAATACACTCGGAACAACAGATGCATAGTGCCAAAGCCCATCGTAATCCTATCTGGCCTACAGAAATCTCATTACCCTCCGAGATAGAAAGGCTCGGCCGGATTCTAACAAAAACCCAACGGGCTCTCTAACCCCTGGCTAGTGACTGAGGCTAAAGCACACAAAAACACACACACACAAAAGGTTATGTGGCCAGCGTAGATCAGCCAGAGTGCAGGGCAGCCCGCCAACACAGGAGTCTGCGGAGACAAAAAATCAAGCATTTGTACATGAAGGGCCCAGAGAGAAGAGAGAGTGTGAGTGTGTGTCCTCTGTAGCTGCGTAGCGAGTGGTAAACAGAGCACACATTTCCCTAATGCCTGCCCATTCATCTCCCTACAAAGTATTCTGTGACGCCCGGCGTCCTGAAACAAACCTTATTATTCATCGGGTCTGGAGAAGCCTCCAATCAATGTCATCGGAGCGCTCATCACACTTTTAAAAAGCTCAGAAGCAGAGGAAAGAGAATGAAGAAGAAACTGACAACACAGATGTGTAACTAAAGGGCTAGCAGAAAGAGCGTATTCCAGAGTTCAGATGTCAGATGTAAAACTCCATGACTTTTCCCTGACAAAAAAATGAATTTCCATGAACTACTATGATTGATACAATATACCGTCCAAAGATTTCAGAGCAGCCATGTAGCGTTCAAGACACTTTTTTAGAGCGGGAGAAAGACTAAATGGGCATTGAATAAACAAAGTTGGGCTAACCACAACTACTCAAGCAAACAGTAAACCTAACCTAAATATAATCAAATATATTTGTATCAATGTATTTTGACAAGTACATTTTAAACTACTGCAACAAAATTCCCTGATATTCCATGACTTTGCCCCAAAAATGATCAAATTCCCTGACTTTCCATGTTTGGAATAGACTTTCCAAAATTCCATGCTATTCCAGAAATTCCATGACCTGTGGGAACCCTGGTATTTATTAGAGCCCGACCGATTTATCGGCGGGCCGATATTAGGTATTTTCCAAACTATCGGCATCGGCATTTATAATGGCCGATAAATGAATATTTTAAAAATAAAATAAAAACGGACGAAACACCCTTCAATCATGTCATGAGTGTTGGCGTTGTATGGTTTGTCTTCCCTGGACTGTACATACCAAAATGTATCTGCTTTACACTAGATTCGCCAATACAGAATAGAGGGCAATGTATTGTTCATGGCATGGAGGAAGATGGGACATGTCTTAACTGGTGTTATATCTCATCTGCAGGTTAAATGCTTTCAGAAAATATATAGTTTAGGATGTTTAATCTGTTTTCCCTGGACAATATAGGCCAACATGTATCCGCTTTACACTAGATTTGCCTATACAGAATAGAGGGCAATGTATTGTTCATGGCATGGAGGAAGATGGGACATGTCTTAACTGGTGTTTTATCTCATCTACAGGTTATATGCTTTCAGAAAATATATAGTTTAGGGTGTTTAATCTGATTTCCCTAGACAATATAGGCCAACATGTATCCACTTTACACTAGATTCGCCAATACAGATTAGAGGACAATGTATTGTTCATGGCATGGAGGAAGATGGGACATGTCTTATCTGGTGTTATATCATCTGTAGGTTATATACTTTCAGAAAATCATTGTTTGGGGTGTTTAATTTGTTTCCCCTGGACTGGACATGCCCAAATGTATCCACTTTACATTAGATTCGCCTATACAGAATAGAGGGCAATGTATTGTGTATTCATGGAGGAAGATGGGACATGTCTTAACTGGTGTTATGTCTCATCTACAGGTTATATGCTTTCAGAAAATATATAGTTTAGGATGTTTAATTTGTTTCCCCTGGACTGTACATACCAAAATGTATCAGCTGCACACTAGATCTGCCTATACAGAATAGATTATGTATTATGCAAAGTGTGGTGGAAGTTGGGAACATAAGTTGATTGATGTTATATTTAATGTACAGGGTATATGCTTTCATAATATAGTTCTGGCTGTTCTATGACTTTAGTGAACCATAACCCATGCATAGGCATGCATTATATATTTGTGTGCATCAAATTCATGTTGGCATCTATCATAAGGGGGGAGCTAATTAAACTTCATATTAAACTATATTTATTAGTATATCAGAAATAATTACTATATCATTATTCATCATCCTCCAGTCCTCTGAAAGGAAGTTGTGCAGATTGTCACATTGTTCATTTTGACATGTTCCACAGGCAGCAGTGAAGCGTAATCCGTATCTACATTAACAGAAGAGTCTCTTGCAGAAATGCACACAGTAACAGGGATTCAGTTGGAGGGAGACGTTCTGGAGTCACAAATAATGACACAAGGACAATCTTCTTACTCAGGGTGTTGTGCCGTAATGTTGTAAGAGAGTCTGTGGACTTACCAAAAAGTACAGCCATCACTTGGCATCTTAATTCACCAATCACCTCTGTTGTCTGATTGGTAGTAGTGAAGGCATTGGCACATGACTGAAGGACAAAATCTCCTCTTCTGGAATGCTGTCTTTTGCTGACACCAAAGATCCTAGAGATTAAAGTTGACATGATATGTCAACTTTATTCTCAAAATGTTAATGTTGACATGTCGACTTTAAACGACATGTTGGGTTTGGCTTCTTTGTTTTCTTCATGTGTGGCCCTAATAGTCTGTCGTATGTATGTGACTGAACTGACAGAGTCGTGAAAAAAAGTAGAATGAAATTATGTCTATCGTTCTCTATGCTTTAAGTAGACTGAATTGGCAGCGTGGTTGGAAAGTTGTGGAAAAGGAGGTTAGATATAATTAATTTATTACCTCTTGTTATGCCACAACCATCTTTTTAGGGTGGCATGATTTAATGAAGGATTGTGTGACATATATGATTCAGTGACCTCTAAATCTGATTAAACACGAAAAAAACTTTCCTAGGCTGAATAATGCTTCTTAGCTTCTGGTGGCCATCTTTGATGCCATCTTGAAAATGACAAGTCTTTGAAAATGATGAACTGATACTTTAGTCTGACATATATGAATCAGTGACCTCTAAATCTGATTAAACACAAAAAACACTTTCCTAGGCTGAATAATGCGTCAGATATAGCCAAAATTAGCTTCTGGTGGCCATCTTGGACGCCATCTTGAAAATGACCCCTTTACTGGGGTCAGATTTTACTAGATTTTTAATATGTTATTCAGTACATCTAAAGGTATCATAATCAGCTGAAAAACCATTTGTATCAATTTTTTGAGGTTAGGTGGTTTTTTTTTCTTCATATATTGACCTGCCTAATAACCTATCCGGCAATGTTAACCAATGTGTAACTGAAGGGCTATGAGAAAGAGAGTATTCCTCCACCAAGAACACCATCACCTATCCAGCAATGTTAAACAATGTGTAACGGAGCATAATCTAATGGGCTCTTGCTTGGCCCAAGGTATTCCGCTCCCTCAACGTTCATGAAAACTGGCCTGTTAGCTTTTGACATAATGATATAAGGGAGACAAATAAATGGCAATGAAAACATGACCTCCCTGGCAGAGGTAAATACAGTATACACACATCACGTGTCCCCACTGAACCCAATACACTGCACTAGTGATTAACTTCACTAGAAAAGCGTTTCTGTGTGTGAATCATGTGTGTGAGAGAGCGAGAGGTGATACAAAAGAAATAGTACTGTAGGTGCTGAACACAGGCAGTTTTGAGTCCCTGTATAAAACAGCCAGTTCCTTCAGATCCTGTGTAAGGTGACAGACTACTGATAGACACTAACCTACTCCAAACCATAATTCAGAAAATAGTCAAACTGTTAAACACACACATACACACACACACGCACACACTCTCACACAGGCTGGAGAAGGGGAGCGAATGAGTCAGAGTGCGAAGGACCTGTAAAAGGGGTGAAGATGGAGCGAGTGAGCGAGCGAGAGACGAAAGACAATCAGCTATTCATGAGAAGCAAGGACGTAGAGGCCAGGCAGACAGGCCACTTCCATCCCTGTTTACAGTGGGCGCAGCCAACCCAGCACGCTCTAATAACCTGGCCATGGAGGGCAGGACTCACTCACTCCCCAACTCCCCAACCACCCAAACCCCCCAGCCTCAGGGATTCAGCTCACGGCCACCAGGGAGAGACGCTGGCTGCCATAACAAACAGCCCACACAACTCGGCTGAACAGTGACAAAGCATGGATCGTGTGTGTGTGTGTATGTGTGGGTGTATAAAATTGTCAGTAAGGGATTGTGTGTATTTGTGTATATCTCTTGTCTGTATGTGTTTGTGCATGTGTGTGCGTGTGTGTTTTTGTGTACATGTGTTTGTGTGTACGTATGTGTGTGTGTGTGTGTGTACACCTGTATGAGCGTAGCGTGGACATGTAATCCCACTGCGTCTTATTACGGAGGTGATCGCCTTCACCGAGGCGGCTGGGGGTGTTGAGGTGGGCGCTAACAGACTGTTGAGAGACAACTAAACACACACACAAACAGGTGTGTGTGTGGTGCTAGCGAATGACAGCAGTGAGA
The DNA here is from genome assembly GCF_017589495.1 of Alosa alosa. Classification (NCBI taxonomy): domain Eukaryota; kingdom Metazoa; phylum Chordata; class Actinopteri; order Clupeiformes; family Clupeidae; genus Alosa; species Alosa alosa. The sequence goes on from NC_063202.1 coordinate 21,553,871, forward strand.
CAAAAGCCTTGGATACGACTAAAACATGTCACAGCAGACAGCGGTCACGTACAGTAGGTAGTGGCCCGGGCTAGCTCCTGGCAGGAGACACTACACTGTAGCTGACACCACTTACACACCTACAGACAGGCAGACACACATGCAAAACACACACACACACACACACGCACACACACACAGACAGTACCATTGCCCTGGGCTCGTCCCTGATGTGCCCCAAAGTTTTTCACCAAATGCACTTCCATCAAAGAGTCACACACGCACACACACACACAAACAGCAGGTGGGAAATAACTGGACAGACATGACTGTGTGACCTGTTCAATAACTAAAAGGAAAAGCAGAGGACAACATGTGTGCTTGTGTCTGTATACACACTTCTGAATGTGTGTGTGTGTGTGTGTGAGTGAGTATTTGTATGTGTGTGTGTGGCCAGCCTTTCCCGGAGCAGGTGTGTGTGTGTGTGTGGCATCAGGCGTAGTCAATGAGGTAATGAAATGCTAATTAGTCACGCGGCGGTGCAGCACAGCCCCGTCTGATGCTGGTGATGGATCAAGCCGCGTGGTGCTCCGACACACAGTCTCCGTGGGGACCAGCCACTTCTTATGGGTGACGGGGCCTCAGTGCGCAGCCATCCATCAGCGCTGGGCAACGCCGGAACCGAGCGCCGTGCCGCACAGCCGAGAGGAAAATTAATTGTGTAACCAACGCTGTTGTTTGTGTAAACACAGACGGCAGAAAGTGTGCCCCACCCCCTCTCTTTTCCGTCAGTGTGTGTGTGTGTGTTTTTGCTTGCTCGCTTCGACTCTGTTCCGCTCCAATCCCCTCGCCGGGACTAGTCGCATCCCCAAAAGCATTTGGCGGAGAATTGTCTTCAAAGACAGCTTTGCTCATATTTGTCCCTCCTTTTTTTCCCTCATCTTCCTCGAACTCTGCAACGCTTCCTGATGTGAAGGCATGAGTCTGTAAAATGACTTTCGAAAAAAGGACACACAAACACACACACACACACACACACACACATAAAAAGCAACTTTTATCTATATGCTAATGCTAGGACTTTGGGCCATGGCTTTGCAAAGTCCCTCAGATGATGGCTGGCCTGGGCGCCCTAATGTGGTGGGTGGCGGAGGCCCCTGTGGGGTCAGATGCAACTGCACTCAGCCGCCTGCGGATCTCATCCTTCTACCCCCCCACCCCCGGCCAGCACCCCATCTGACGGCCTACTTTATGAGGCACTGCGACAAAAAGACGTCTGATCCACCACCCACTCACACACACACACACACACACACACACACACAGACAGTACCATTGCCCTGGCTCGTCCTGATGTGCCCCAAAGTTTTTTTCACCAAATGCACTTCCATCAAAGAGTCAGCACACGCACACACACACACAAACAGCAGGTGGGAAATAACTGGACAGACATGACTGTGTGACCTGTTCAATAACTAAAAGGAAAAGTAGAGACAACATGTGTGCTTAGGTTCTGTATACACACTTCTGAATGTGTGTGTGTGTGTGTGAGTGGAGTATTTGTATGTGTGTGTGGCCAGCCTTTCCGGAGCAGGGTGTGTGTGTGTGTGGCATCAGGCGTAGTCAATGAGGTAATGAAATGCTAATTAGTCACGCCGCGGTGCAGCACAGCCCCGTCTGATGCTGGTGATGGATCAAGCCGTGGTGTTCGACACACAGTCTCCGTGGGGACCAGCCACTTCTTATGGGTGGACGGGCCTCAGCGCGCAGCCATCCATCAGCTGGGGCAACGCCGAAGACGCCGTGCGCATGTCGGTGAGGAAAATTAATTGTGTAACTAACGCTGTTGTTTGTGCAAACACAGGCGGCAGAAAGTGTGCCCCACCCCTCTTTCCGGTCAGTGTGTGTGTGTGTGTTTTGCTTGCTCGCTGACGACTTGTTCCGCTTCCAATCCCTCGCGCCGGGACTAGTCGCGATCCCCAAAAGCATTTGGCGGAGAATTGTCTTCAAGACAGCTTTTGCTCATATTTGTCCCTCCTTTTTTTTCCCTCATCTTCCTCCGAACTCTGCAACGCTTCCTGATGTGAAGGCATGAGTCTGTAAAATGACTTTCGAAAAAAGGACACACAAACACACACACACACACACACACACATAAAAAGCAACTTTTATCTATATGCTAATGCTAGGACTTTGGGCCATGGCTTTGCAAAGTCCCTCAGATGATGGCTGGCCTGATTTCCTAATGTGGTGGTGGCGGAGGCCCCTGTGGGGTCAGATGCAACTGCACTCAGCAGCTTGGGATCTCATCCTTCTACCCCCCCCACCCCCGCCAGCACCCCATCTGACGGCCTACTTTATGAGGCACTGCGACAAAAAGACGTCTGATCCACCACCCACTCACACACACACACACACACACACACACACACACACGGAGTAGTCTTCAAGGCCCTGGGTGTGACATGGAGCGACTGCGGGCGATGAAAGCCACATGAGCTGGGCTAGGGCTGGGGCCGCGTCTCTTTCATCTCCTGCAAGTCCATCAGAAACCTGGGGACGTTTGTGATGGACAGCTGTATGCTTTTACCTTGGGGAGCAAAAGAAGAATCCAGGGGATGGAAGAAGAAACTGGAGTCACGAAGGATCATTAAGGTCTGACAGTAACATGAAAATCAGCTAGGCCTCAGAGGATCTGATTGGCTGTTTCATTAGGAGAGAGAGAGAGAGGAAAGGTCTGCTGATTTCCTTCAGACTCTTGAGGTCCAGGGGCTGGTCTCCACGAATATGGAGTGTTGGGAGGAACGGCAGCTCCGGGAGACTCGTGCACTGGACTGAATTTTCATCATCTCCCACGACTTCGCTGAACTGCATGCTCGCTGGACTGGAATCGGCAGTCCATAACTGTTATATGCTTTGCTCCTGGGCCCCACATACGCAGCCAAAAAAGGGAATGGAGGAATAAAAAAAGTCAATAAAAGAAGTCACGGAAGTCGGTCCTGATCACCAGGATGTGACACTAAAATGAGAAGCTGCATCAATGCTCTGCTTCAGGGAGCCATGAGGATTTAAAGCAGCAGTGGGCTGATTCTGGCAGGAGTTGGCACTGGCTAAGCACAGAGGGCTAGGAACTCACAACGCAGTGTGCACTTTTATTCGGCGCGGTTTGAAAAATGGCTGACATATACATGGATGACTTTTTAATGGCTGAGCAGAACATGAGAAGGTTCAGTGAATGAACATTTGCCAAGATAGCCCACAACTGTCCAAGAGATGGTTTTCAAAATGTTAAAGTTGTTCAGCAAACACAATGCATTTGTCTTCAATAGAATGGTTTATTCCTCTCTCTCACACAACCTGGGTAGGGTTACTGCTCCACCTTTCCACAGTCTAACTTTTAGTTTACTATTCTACGGCCCAAAGACATGGCAGGGCCCACACACATATTCATAGATAAAGCCCCACACACATACAGTTTTGCCTTGTTTAGGAAGTATTCTGCTTGTCAAAGTGCCAAAGTTGGGACATGTTTATTTTCCTGACTGTATCTACTTTACTGACATCCATTAGCATAAAAAGGCAATAACTGGACTATTAGCATGAGTTATGGAAAATGTCACTGAGGGAAGAAAAACTGAATAAACACTGAATTAAAACTCTCTAGGTCTCTAAAAGTATGCTGCATATCATTGTTTTATGTCACATATGGAAAACAACAACACCTAATTCTGCCAAAGCCTCAAAATGACTCAATGGATTATTGCATTCAGGGAAGAAATTACCATAATGATAGCACAGAGGTTATTAAAATACTATTGAGTGAGCACTAAATGAATACGGTAATTAATGAGGCTGACTTCAACACTAATTGAAGGCATTTCACACCAAATGCGGTGATATTTTAATGAAGAGCTCTTAAAACACATCCGTGTCAACAGCACTTCCTGTGAACTGACAGCAGTCATTTCTGCTCGCAAACCAGAACCGCCAAGGCAGGTAAAGCACCTCACCTAACCCTAACCCTAACCCAAATCTGCAAACAAATGGCTTCTTTCCCCAAGCAGTCACTCTGTTGAACACTCAGAAATAGCCCACCCTTACACTGAACAAAGACAATCACCACTGTTCTGCTCATCTACATCAGGCCTATTTTTCAACCTTTTTTCAATGCATAAGTCTTTCAAATCAAATTTTCAATGCATATTAACTGCAATATTGTAACTGTAACAGTTACAATATTGTCAATATATTACCACTGCACTAAACTGCCTTGCACTATATTTATATTGTTATTGTATATTATATTTTTAACAGTATTTTGTATATTTCTTACTGTCCTTTCTATTTTTACTCTTATATCTAAAGTGATTATTGTGTAGGCTACTTGAGAGCAAATAATTCCTTGTTTGTACTGTGTACGCAAATCTGGCCAATAAATTCTGATTCCGATTATGATGGATCACTGCTGTCATCAAACAGGATGGTAATGGGCTAGTTTATGCTAGACTTTATGACAAGTGCAACAGTGGTGCACACATCCAAAAAACAGGTGCTGGATAAAAAGATATTAAAGTATAAAACACTCCTGTTCCGCTTAAAACAGCAGGGAATGTCTGCATACTTGCTCCCCTTTTCAATTATTCTATTTTTACGTTTCGAGCCTCACGCTCTTCATCAGACTTGTGATAAAAGACTTTACTTGTGATGAAGTCTGATGAAGTGTGAGGCTCGAAACATAACTGCAGGTGAAACTTTTGATAAAATAATTGAACGGGGAGCAAGTGTGCAGACGTCCCCTGGTGTTTTAAGCGGAACAGCAGTGGCAACAGCAGCAGTAGTGCAGCTCAAAGGGAGCTCTCGGAGGGGCAACGGGTTGTCCTCTGTCTACAAGGTCCCCCATCCCTCCCCCTGTGCAAAATTCACTTATCAGCCCTGATGATCCACACTCCTGTTTGTTCTCTGTGACTCTCTCTCTTTCTTTTTGGTGTGTCAGCACTTTACCACAGTTCACCTCAGAAAGAAAGAGAGAGAGAGAGAGAGAGAGAGAGAGAAAAAATGCGTGCACGCATGTGAGAGAAAGAGAGAGAGATTAATTCAGTTTAATCATCACTCAGTTTCGAACCTATACAAATGAGGCAGAATTACCATATATTCTCAGAGAGAGCAGGGAACTGACCACTCACTCTAGCTGCAAAATGTGTTGCAGCAGCCACAACCTGAAAAATACCCAGCAAAGCCACAAATACCAACAAAACTAAATATCAAAATCCCTGCAAATTTGTTATCATTATTAGAATGGTCTTTTGTTTTGCTCAATCTTATTGTATATAGAGTTAGAGAGAAGGGCAGCGAATGTGAAAGATGACTAGAGAGAAAGAGAGAGAGAGAGAGAGAGAGAGAGAGAGAGAGAGAGAGAGAAAGACAGAGAGAGAGAGGCTGAGAGGCTGTAATTACGGGCTAGGGTGGACGGTTCATTAGTCCGGTGAACAGATCAGCTCCTCCACACACCCCTTTTGAAAAGTTAACTTTTCTCCCACATCTTTGCAAAGGCCAAGGCCTTGTTATTGGCGTTTTGGCCGTACTGTGTGCAGGCATGCCCTTCCTCCATTAGAATGAGCCACTGAGGACTATGCAGGGGCTACGGACATATCAGAGAGCCAATCGCCCAGCTGGGAAGGCTGCTTCTCTCATCTCTCCAGGCCTCCATCTGGAAAAGTCCTCGATATTGGCAATAGACAGGCCATACAAACTGAATGGCCAACAAAACAAACTCCTCACACACTCCTAACACACTCCTTCCTTCAGAGATCTTGAAGCAGTGTAGCTGACTGGCTGAAATAATGTACAGTATTAGTAGGTGCAAGCCACTTTGCAAGCCAAATTTCCAGAACCTGTGGGACTTTGTACAAAGAAGAAGATTATTTTGAGCTCACACACAGAATGGCCAAAGGGAAGCTGGGAGATATTAACTAGAGAAAAAGTGCATGGGGATTATAATTGAGGACATCACATTTAATACCACAGGCCTCAGCATTCACGGGTAATGTTCTCCAGATTTTAGGCACCACAGGAGTGCCCACTCCTCCTGCAATGTGCCCGGCACATGGGGACCGGCTGAAAAGCAGGGCTGTTCATCTCCTGATTGGTCTAATCACAGTGCGTTTACGTTTGCTGTCGCTGATTGCAGTGGTTAGGAGCACATCTTTTTTTCACTGATAGATTTAATAGCATAATTAAAGACAGTTTGGAGTCTTAGACCAACAGAAAAAAAAAAGCACTACTGCTTTGAGAATCTTTTCAGCGCATTTTGCATTCAGGAGACTCCCACTCAGCCAAAAAACTCCCTGCACACACACACACACACACATATACACACACGCACACAACAAACTCCCTGACTCGTCCTCCATCAATCCTCCCCATTGAGTGCACAAGTGGAAGAATCGATAACTAAAAGGACCCCCCATCTCAAACTCCCAATGCACCCAGTCTCCTTAGACATCCAAATCAAAATAACATTATGACTAACCCAGAGCTCTCGCTCTCCCCCGATATTACCTCAAGGTGAGTCACTCTAGCAAACGTCTGTGTCAGAAAACAAACCTGCCTCTCTTTGATGGCGGCGCAGCTTTCTCTTTGACGTTTTTTAGTACTATGGGGATATTATCAGGTGGTGGGTGAGAAATGGGAAATGAACAGCAACACCCCAGTATCAAGGGCTAATAAGTGTTAATTGCAAAGCTCCGTGGCGCAATGCTTCTGCATTTAATGGGGAGAATGTTAAACTCATGAGTGGTGTTGTGAGGACTGGGTGATATGGCCAAAAAATGAAATCCCTGTTATTGGGTTATTCAAGGATTCTATTTGTCGCAGACATAGAGATACTATTGTAAAACCTGTAGTGAATTGAGTGCTATGGAAAATGGTATTTTTTTATTCCAAGACAAAACATGATTTAAAAGATTATCTTTAAATGATACACTATTCCCCAGTAACTAGGGCTGGTATCTGCAGGCAAGACTTAGTCTGTTATCTACTGTATATACATATTTTAAACATGCTAGAAACAGCATCAAACAAAAAAGCAGAAAAACAAAATTTACTTTATGTACCCCTGTACATAATTGATGTTTAATCCCGTTTGCTCGATTGTCGGCGTCTTACCTTGGAGGGCGACTTGGTTGGCGGTGCGAGCCTTCTGGCTGCCATGGTGACGAGTGCGCAGGCAAGGGCAGCGGAGCAGGCGATGGCGGCGAACACCAGGGCCCAGGGGAGGCCGCAGAAGTAGCAGGAGGCGCTGGCCGACGTGCACAGAGCCACATGCAGCGCGGCACACAGCAGACACAGCAGGTAGAAGGGCAGAGACGTCAGTGCCACACCCACCGGCACGTCCACCACCGCCGCGCCGCTCAGGGCCTCGGGCATGGCCAGCAGCAGCAGCAGCAGCATCTGCACACATACACACGCACACATGTAACACACACACACACGGTGATACATCTACCTCATAAAAAAACATACACACAGCTCTGGAAGAAATAAAGAGACCACTGTACATTTTTCTGATGTCATTCTACAGTTGCTGAGTGATATTCAAATGAGTTGACGGTCATATTCAAATGTTCAGTAGTTTCTTAATTTTTAATATGACCGTCAACTCAACTGAATTTCACTCAACTCAAATTTGTTTCCAGAGCTGTATACGCAAACCATAGATAGAAAAAACACATAAGCCATAAAAGACCCAAGACACACATTAAGATAAAAAATAAAGATATATACATCAATATACACACACAGGCATGCTAATGTATGCCACCAAACCATTTTTAGATTATTACTCACAGAAACACACACACACACACACACACAGAATTCATAAGCACTGATGAACTTTGCACAAGGTCTTTGCTTGCCTAAGGAGCAAAAGTACATGTGTAATTTTCTTCAAATACAACCAGTAACCGTGAGTTCATAGCTGCGCACAGCTCTCATTATTCAGTTACAGACTACCAAACTTAATTAAAGAGCCAACTTAATTAGCGACTCATTGTGCTGCTTATAACTGCATTCTGCAGCAGTTTTACCCCTCCTCCCCCCTCACCCCTACAGCCCCTCCATCTCATAGCCTGGGGGCATGCGGCAAAGTAAAGTTCACCGAATTCACACCAAACTAATTGCTTTGTCCTTGCGGCGGTAAGATGAATGGCCTGAAAGAAGCCCTGTAAACGGCGGGGCGTGTGTGTGCAGAGGAACCGATCCGCCGCAGAGCGGAGCGGAGAAGAGAGGAGCGGAGAGGAGCAGAGAGTAGCGGAGCGTAGGGACTAGGGCTGGGCGATATGGCTGAAAACTGTATCACAATATAAGTATTTCATATCAGTCGATATCGATAATTATTGATTTTTTTTAATCTATTTCAGATAAGGACCAGAAGGAGGGGGGGGGGGAATCAAATTAAACACTTTTTTTTTAACTTAACCTTCCTCTGATTTTAATCACCTCAGTTATCAATTAAAGCAAACAGGGAAAAGAAATAGCAACACAATCATAAAAAACACTCAAATAAATAAATGTGTACATAAGTCTGAATGAAAAGCAGCACTGGTTGAAGCCTGAAAATATTGTAAACAAAGTAGCTTAATTTGCTAGTTTATCATAGTCTACTGGTTAGACTGTTCAGTTTCTCCTTGGGACAGGCCCTTTGAGACTTGGAAAATACTTTTCCATTTGCATCGGGATTGAGATGATTAGAACTTAGCAGTCAATTTGAATGCAACAGTTTTTAACAAATTTGTGCAGCGTGTTAATGATGCTAACCGGATTTAATAGCAATTTAGCCAGTCGTCTTGCACGATTGTGAATGTTTGGATTACATGCTGAGGAGGGATGCGCCTGTTGAGAGGGAGAGAGAGAGAGTGCACGGGGCAAGGACTTATTGAGAGTCTGTGTTGAGGTAGGCCTACTTCTATCGCCTACTCTGGTAGAGTTGCACATACTAGCTACAATGCAAGATATATTTAGCCTATTCATTTATGGACAACGTAAGGCGGGAGGTGTGTTGCTTTTAATTATCGAATGTTCTATCAAACGTATTTTTTATTGATATCGATTACATGTCTATTGCGATACATATCGCTATCGTTTTATCGCCCAGCCCTAGTGGGGACTGGGCATTTGGAAGGTACATAAAGGAGTTGTTTGTAGCGCTTTGTCTTTTAGCCGCTCTGTAGTAGAGGTCCCTCTGGACACCAGACACTGAGCGCCAAGCGTGGTTCCGCTTGCGATTCCAGTCGTCAGGTTCCCCCTTAAGAGCATGCAGGGTATTTTTGCCCTCCAGCTTTTCTTCTGGTTTCCCTCCTTTTCCCCGTCTCTCCACCTGAGAGAGGATACGTTCCCGGGGAGTGGGATGGCGAGGTGAGCTCCATGAGAAGGGCAGAGAAGGAGAAAGAGAACACACAGGCCAATCTTTGAGAACCTGCGCCTCAAGAAAAATGAAGAGGGGGGGGGGGGAGGCCTTGATATCTCTATATACTGGCTTGCTTATGAATAATGCCATTGACTTTAGGCTGAATGCAAGCAAGCGAGTAAGAAAGTGTAAGAAAGAAGGAAAGAATGAGAGAGAAAACAAGAGGGAGTGGGGCAGAGAGAGCCCTTGCTTATGAATAATGATGTGGCCTTCAACTCCTCTTTGACAAGGCCTCTTGACTTGGGGAGTAAAGAGTTGGGAAGACCAGTGCAACTGTAACCCATTGACAGACAATTAGGCTAAAAGCTTCTCTACAGAAGATATGGATGCATCACAACAGCGACTGCCAAAACAGTTTACACAAATACGTTAGATGGCTCCGTTTGGGAGCATAATCTAATGTGGTCGCCCTTGACTAGCATACTCCGGTAGCGTAGTATCTGGCTTTGTTGTGTATATAAGGTTGCAGTTTTACATTCAAAAGCAATTAACACTTGCCCGTGAAAAGACATGTAAGCTCAATTGCCTAAAAATGCTCAATTATTCTGGATTAGGAGAGAGAAAAAAACAAAGTCCACGGACTCGTTTAGCCTAAAATGAACACCAGGGAATTTGCTCCATCTATTAACCTGCACACTGTAAATCTCTTCAGTAGAGGTCGAAGGTAAGCTATACTTCAAACGCTTTGACTGCAGGAGGCTGAATTTCAAACAAAGAGCACATAAAAGGGGGAGACGGAGAAACAGGAGCTAAGCCATACGGTACCACATACCTACACCATTTGCTGGCTTGGAAAACAACTTCACACATGGCTGCACATTAGCAGAGGTGACTTGTGTGCATTTGCCAAAAACAAATCTCCAAAAGAAATCTGTACAACACATACCTTGCTGTCTCTCTTGTGCCCAAGGCATCAGCTACATTCTTGGAGGTCATCACTCTGCAGACTGACTGGGCTAGGAGCACAGTTTGGCCACATAGTATATAGGATGGAGGAACGTGCACTGCTTGAATTGTTGAAGTAGAAAACAATCGGTATAACCATGAAATCGTGGGCTGTTTCGTCACACTTAACTGAGCCACCTGATTACAAACCAGCACAGCATCCCTACTCACCAACAACTCACTTAGTCACTACTCGATAAAAAAATCCCTTAAAAGCAGTGTCCAACATAACATTTTCTCCCCATTGGCCCCACATGAGATTCGTGCTGGCCTGTACAGTATACATTTACTGGCCCAGAAAAGTCACATTTACACAAAACTTAATTTATTACACTGTAATGAACTCCCTCTTCATTTTAGTAGTCTCCTGCGCTTAGCTTCAACCGGTCAGCAACACAGGAGAGGTGAGCTGACTCGTCATGGTGACTGGCAAAAAAAGGTGGGCCAGTGACTGGCCGATCAACTTGCCCAACATGCTCTTTTACTTGCTCCGGGCCAGCAGGCCACTGCGTATGTTAAACCCTGCTTAAAAGTCAAACAGCAACACCCTCAACAACAGACCTACTTTCACTCCAAACAAATGTAGCGTTCCTGGACTGGACAAAGAGCCAGTGGTCTAGCGGCTCCCTTGGCCTGAGTATCCTGCTGTACAGATGGCTTCCCAGCTGTCCTTGCCCAAACAGCCATCCGTCTCCAGGCCAGCCGGTCCAACTCCGCTCCGCATGTGTCCGCATGTGTCCAGTCAGGCGGGGGTGCGGTGCGGTGTGGCTGAGCAGGGCTGGATTAATGGTCCTCATAATGACTTGGCTAAGTGTGGGGGCCCACTAGGGGGGTGGATGGGGGGTTAGAGGCAGAGACGTTTCGGGGACCCGGGGTCATCGTCTACTGCCAGAGCGGCTCCCGGGGGCCGCCTTCACGGCCCGTTTCACCGCCATCGCACGACCCGACCCAGCCTGCTGATAAAGATGGATCGCCACCTTCAGCACGGCAGCCCCGCGAAGATGACATTGGGTCGCAGTCAAACAATGGAACAATGACACTGCATGGGTCAAGGCACTGAGCGGAGCACAACCTGAATACAGTGGAGGGGCAGTTCTGTTTGAAAGTGCCCTGGAACAGCACTCAATAAAGAACAAACTTTTTGACTCCACTTGAACTTCCCTTGCAGTGCTGGGGTGGGGATATCCATCTGGGGGAGGAGGCTCACCACCATAGAACACATGCCATGTGACACATGTTGCTTTTACTCCACCATGGAGAAGACACCCATGTACCACTATAGAGCACATGTCATATCTACCCACCTAGACAAGGAGGGGGTTGGAGCACATAGACTACAGAGAGAACATTTTGTATTCATTCCACCATAGAGTGCATGTTGTATTCATTCCACCATAGAGTGGGTCATATTTATTTCACCATAGAGTGCATGTCATATTTATTCCCTCCTTTCTACCTCCTTTTCCTTCTACCATACTATAGTGCTTAAACTCACACTCTCATCCTCTGGTAGTTTAGTGTTAGCTAAGGTCTCCTTTGCAATGTAGCTTGAATGTTATTCCTCACTTAGCAAGTCGCTTGGACTTTGGATAAAAGCGTCTGCTAAATGAATAAATGTAAACCTGTACGTGCTGTGTTGTCCATCTGGACGGTGCCCACCACCATAGAGTGCATGTTGCATTCATTTCACCATGGAGTACATGTCGTATTTATTCTAAGATGGCGTGTTCTACATGCTGTATTGTCCTACCCACCTGGACAAGCAGGACAGTGCCAACCACCATGGAGTACATGTCGTATTTGCCCAGCTGCCTGCTGAGGGCCGAGCTCATGGCCTTCAGGGCATCAATGTACTGGCGCAGCACCTTACGGCCCATGTTGGACAGCGTCTCGGACGTGTTGCCCTCCAGGTAGAGCTTCATCCAGTTGCCGTGGGACTTCTCGGCCACGCGGAACAGCTCGTAGCCTTCCTCTGCGGAGAAGACGAGAAGCGAGAGGAGACGTGAGGGCGGGCGGGGCACGCATGATGAAAGGAGGGAGGGAGAGAGAGGGAGGGAGAGGGAGGGAGAGAGAGAGAGAGAGAGAATGTGGGAGAGAGAGGGAGGGAGGGATGGACGAAGATACAAAGAGCAAAGGGTGATCAAAGGAAAAAAAAGAAGTGAAAGTGTGAAAAGAATGTGTAATTGTGCTGAGAAAGAGAGATACAGAATTAGAAAAGGTACAGGTGTGTGAGTGAAAGAGAGAATGAGAAAGACAGAGGTATGTGTGTGTGTGTGTGTGTGTTAGAGTGTATTTCTGTCCGAACCCGGCCCGCGTCCGACAGAGTTGCGTCCGAACCCGACAGGCATTTTCATTTTTATGTCCGAACCCGACCCGAGCCCGACGCAGATGATGCCTCAGTTATTCCCATGCTAGTGATTAAACGTTGTGGATAGCCTGTCTTTTTAGCCCATTAAACGGAACACACAACAAATTGTCTACAGAATCAGATGAGCTTGCACGCACGCAGGTCACACACAGCGCACATTAACACAAAAGGCCCAAGCAAGCATAGCCTATTGAAATAGAATTCTTGTCTTATCATTGACGAAAAGTCTTCTAATGAACTGCAACAGTCTTTGAAACTACAGTGCCTCTGTCACTGATCCATATGCAGCATCGACGTTAATTGGGGCAACTCGAGGAAATCCTCATCCAGTTGAACGAGACGACCTTATAGCCTACCGGTAGCCTATGTCTTTACCACAGTATGCAACGCAAATCATCTTAAAATCTCCTGATAGGCTAACAATTTTTAACGCCACCCAAGAGTGTGCTTATGTGCATATAAAAGGAAATGTGCATAACCATTTGTTTATGTTGTCGCGGATAGCGTGTGCAGGTGCATTTCAGGCTGCATGCCTGAAATGCGTTGTCACGATAAACAAATCTTGCACACAGGAAGAAAGCTATTATGTATTTTTTACATTTTACTTTATTCTGAAAAAACAAACGTTTGCATCATGTAAAGCAGACCTGTTGGTTACCCAACATAATAAGGAATTTTAAATGTAAAGCTTCCCATGCATATCGCCCCCATGTGTCCAAACCCGAACCGAACCCGTTTACAATTTCTAAATATTTGTCCGAACCCGTCGGGACCCGTCGGGCTCGGGTCGGGTAGCCACACTCTAGTGTGTGTGTGTGTGTGTGTGTGAGTGAGTGTGAGTGAGAGAGAGTGAGTGTGAGTGTGTGTGAGAGAGAGTGTGTGTGTGTGTGCATGTGTGCGTGTGTATGAGCTATAGAGTGTGAATAAGTTGTGTGTTGCACTAAAGCAGGCTGGGGCTGGGGAATCTCTACTAAGCCCTCTTGTGTGGAGAGAGGTGAAAGGCGCTGACACAAATAAACTCCAATTCTATCAATGAGAGACAGAGCTTCAGAGAGCAGGAGCTAATCCCAGCAGAACACCAACGCACCTCACACTCGCACACTCCTCCGCGTGCACAAAGCTGCTTGGATTCTCTCAACATTGTGATCTTTCTCTCTCTCTCTCTCTCTCTCACACACACACTCCTCCGCCTGCACAAAGCTGCTTGGAATCTCTCACATTCAGAGTCGTCGTCCCCCCCCCCCCCAACCCACACACACACACACACACACACACACACACACACAAACACCTTTGACTGCACAAAGCAACTCTTGCCCAAGATGCCAAGCTTTCATCATACAAACTATATTCAGCCTGAATCAATTCATCATGGCAAAATACAAGGCCTAGTCACAAGGCCCAATTAACGTCTGGGAGGTCTTTGTGTGTGAGGCAAGCCTGTTTTTTGTGCCTATTTGGCAAATCCATTGTGAGGTGTAGTTACGCATTAGAAATACAAGGGAAAATCCCAGAGAGTGGAGAAAGACCAGAGAGCAATTACCCTGCTTTACAGCACTAAGCCAAGCTGGGGTAGCATTTATCTTACCAAACATACAGCCCTTATGCACCTCTCAATATGCTCAAAATTTCAAAACTAAATCCTGCAAGGTCTTAAAATGTATAATCCGTTGTGCAGACACACACACACACACACACACACACACACACACACACACACACACCTCTATCTCTAACAGACACTCAGACACACACAGGTTAAAATGTGCCTCTAGGTTTGCTTTTCCCTCACTAACTCCCTACACAGCAGAAGCGGAGCTGCTGACTTGCCCTGCGCCTAATGCTAACACTCCCTTATCTGAATAATTTGGGCACCGCAGAGATAAATAGTGATTATAATTCCATTAGGCACGGAGGCCGAGTGGAAATATGAACGCCCGCAAACGCCACCATGAATCAAGCCCTGGAAATGGCCCACGGCCCGCTGGGAGTGTGAGTGTGAGTGTGTGTGTGTGTGTGTGTGGACACTGGCAGATGGACAGAACACTTTCAGAGCGGCCTTCAGAGTGGTTAGGGATGTCCTGTGAGTATGTTTGCCGTATCCGTATGTGAGTGTGTTTGGATATTTGCAGTGTGTGTATGTGCCCTTGCAGTGCATCTGTGTGTGTGTGTGTGTGTGTGTGTGTGTGTGTGTGTGTATATATTTGAGTGTGTGTGTTAGCAGTGGCTTTGTTTGTGTGTGTGTGTTTCTGGAGTGCACCTAATTGGAGGGATTAGAAGAGGACTTGGGCTTGAATACGTGAGCGATACCAAAGATCACAAGCACCCCTGTGGGGACCTTTGGCAGGAGAAGCCACCAGAGCCACTTTACCGAAGCGGTATGGACTCAAGGAGAGAGTTTCACCTCACACTCACACTCACACTCGCACACACACACACACACACACACACAAAGACAGAGACAGAGACACACAATCACAGACAATAAGGAACTTCCGTTATTGCTATTTAAAGGTGCTCTAAGCGATGTTATACGGTTTCTAACATCACCTCATCATCTGCTAGCTGCCTGTGCCCTATACACTTTAAAATGCGGTCTCTGTGGACAGGCTTCAAAAACGGGAACAAAAATAACTTGGTCCAGCCTGGACCATAAAAACATAACAAACCGTTCCAGCCAATCAGCGAGGAGATGCGCGTTTAGGAGAGTTTTAATAGACCTCTGAAGTTCACCTACAAAAAAGCTGCCATCTTAGACATCCGGTATCTGGAGATTTTTCCTATGGGAAAATAACATGGGGATTTTGAATTATTGCACCTGTTAAACTCTCGTGGGGATGGAAAAAGTCTGAAATGCAGACGTTTTTCTGAACACACTTTTGTCCTCTGCCTTTGAGTGGATATTGTGATCTCCAGTACGTGAATGCGGAACACTTAGATTTTTGCTACCCCAGAGCTAACTTGCAACTTGCCATAGGTAGTTAGCTTCAATTAACAACCGGATCTCCTTATATGGGCAAAGATGCCGTTTTGGTTCTTTTTTGTTGGCGAACTTTAGAGGTCTATTGCACAGGGGAGGAGTAGCGAGCTAGCTCTCCGTTTTGTTTAAACATCAACAGAAGTGACGTTACCCAACACTGTTTAGAGCCGGGGTTCCCAAACCTTTCCACAACAAGGCCCCCAAAATACCACTAGGTCCTGGCCAAGGACCCCCTTGATGTTTTATTAAACCAAAGCCCTTTTAGGCAAGTCCCTCCACTCGGCGGCCATATTGTAAAGTTTTTTGGGCACTCGTAGGGCATCCTATTCAGCAGAAATATTAGAAGTATATTTTTTTGGGCTTTTTATGCCTTTAATTAGATAGGATAGTGGAGATTGACAGGAAGTGAGTGGGAGAGAGAGTCGGGGTGGGATCCGGAAAGGACCACAGGGCGGGAATCAAACGCGGGTCGCCGGCGTACGGTGCAGGTGCCCCAGCCAGTCGCGCCACTGCTGGGGCCATGCATTTCTATGGAGGATTTTTGGAGTGCTGTGTCTCCTCATTAGAAAGTCTCTGATTAAACCCATCGACAATACTACGGCAAATGTAAAAATACATTAAGCTAATACTAATAATTATTTTAGCCAGAAGTACTTCGTGATGTAGCATACAGCATGTAAAAATTGCATTTGGGGCTTTCTGCTATATGAGTGCCATCACTCTACTATTATTCCCAGTCATTATCATGGAAAATAGCCTATAATGTTCAGATATGCCACAAATTATTATAATGGCATTTCCTCATAGTAATAGGTATATTTTAGATTTTTCAAATGTATTTGTTGCTTTTATTTTTCCTTCCAACTTGCTGAGGCCCCCCTGGCGGCCCCCACTTTGAAAACCACTGGCTTAGAGCACGTTTAATGGTAAGCAGCTTAGGGCTATCTATCACAACCAATCTTGGGGCCTGCACCATGTGGTCGCTCGAGCCATGTGAGATAACAGGTGCGGCGGCGGGCAGAAGTCCTCATGAAAGTGTAATTTGTTGCATTGATCAGGGCAGGGCGGGGTGAGGTGTGTGGAGATGAATGGCCCAGTGAGGCTGCTTTTGTAGCCAGTGCTAATGGGATCATTACAGCAGGCCCTCTGCCTACCGGACACCTAATGGCAGCAGGCTCCATTCAGCAGCACTATTTACAGCCAGAAGAGAGAGAAAAGAGAGAGTGAGAGAGAGAGTGGAGAGGGAGAGTGAGGTGGATAGAGAGAAAGTAAGTGAGAAGGTTGGAGAGTGAGAGTGAGACAAAGGAGTAAGAAAGGATGAGGGGAGAGCAAGAGAAAAAAGAAAGACAGACAGAGATGGGATGGATGGTTAGAGAGCAGGCACAGAGACAGGATGGAATGAATACAAGTGTACGAACACACGTAGATGTACTCAGTCAGAGAGAGTGAGAGAGAAAGAAAGAAAGTGGCAGTGAAGGATGGATAACAAAGGGAAAAGAGGAGGAGGAAGAGTAGGATAGAGAAGTGAATTAGACAGGGGGAGAAAAGAGAGGGAAGCCAGAAAGAGAGAAAGGGAGGGGAAGAATGGAGATATGGAGAGGAGGAGGATGAGAGAACAAACACATTTCAGTTTCATCATTTGAGAAAGAGTGGCTGAAAGGATTCAACTAACAATTCAGTGATCATTACAGAGTCAAAACAGAATATGTCATGGTTTGAGTCACATTTCTCCTGGGCGTCTGCGTGTGTCGACTGACTCAAAGTAAAGGAATGAAGATGGTGAACAAAAAAAATTGAAAGGAACACAATTCAGAGTACCTTCCGCTAATTAAATCATCACTCTCCCTCCAAAACATACATAAGCAAACAAAGATTCCACACCCTAGCACCAGTCTAGACCTCTGGCTGGTCCCAGTGCCCATGTGGGCAATTTACTTTCCAATTTACTTTTAGCCTTTTGTTAATCATCAACATTTGCCAAGTAGTCTTACAGTAGAAAGCATGCCTTGCCAAAACTAATCTACAACTGCCTTAAAGTTGGAGTCATCTTTGAGAAGTCTATTCACCTCCCAAAACTTGAACGCTTATTTCATTCAAAACTTGCACGCTTATTTCATTCAAAACTTGCACGCTTATTTCATTTAAAACTTGCATGCTTATTTTATTTAAAACTTGCATGCTTGTTTCATTCAAAACTTGCATGTGCCAATGTCACTGCCCAAAATCACTGTTCTGCCCAAGATCCCTGTACTGCCCTTGATCATGAGTGCTCTGGCAATCCCTGACCTGTATAGTTTCCAAACTGCACAACGTTATTCTTTCTGCAGAGCTAAGTCTACGTTATGAAAGCCTCCTGTGCTGTCTGTACTGTCTCACAGCAGCGCACGTGTGCACTGCAGAGGAACTGCATCAGCCCAGTCCATCAATGCTACTGTAAGGCACAAATGAAAAAGCTGCAGCTCAACGCCAGCGCTTGCGCTCGGGAGCCAAAGCAATCTTCTCCCTGCCGTATTCCATGAGCCCTCTCCGTATGTAGTGCGCACTCTGTGGTGCCATTCGTCACCTGGCACAGACTAGCAGCAGCAGCACACACGGGAAAAGTCCCCCCCCCCCCGCTCTGAACCAACACTGGCACATTATGCATGTAGGCCGCCACTGAGAGTGCACAATGTACTGAGCTATGGCTCCTCAGAGCACAGATTCTTTCACATTACTGACCCAAACGCAGGGAACATGAGAGGAAATCATTCATCAAACACACACACACACACACACACACACACACACACACACACACACACACACACACACACACACACACACACACACCTGAACACACAGGTGTGAGTGTGTGTGCTTGTTGAAGTGTGTGTGTCTGTTGAAGTGCACATTTACATATGTGTGTGTGTGTGTGTGTGTGTGTGAGGATTTGTGAGCCTGATGTAAAGTGTGTGCTTTTTGGTATGTGTGAGTGTGTGTGTGTGTGTGTGTATGGTGTCGCAGTCGCATTGCAGCCAGTGTTACTGTGGCCCTGGAGACAAGCTGATCTCATAAATCACAGAGCGTGTCTGGTGGAAGTACACGCACATTTATTCACTCACTCACACACACACACACACACACACACACACACACACACACACACACACACACACACACACACACACACACACACACAAACACACAAACACACAGTCTGGCAGGAGGCTGGCCTTGTGCTCCCCTACTCATTATGTCTCCTTCCTGTCTGTCTTGGTCCTGTTGGGGACGGAGTACCTGACACACTCCTCCGGGTGGAGCAAGTGAAGGGTGGCGGCGGTCGCCAGCACCTAACACCAAAATCTCTCCGCTCTCCCGCACAGCTTTTCACGTCTGAGTCGCTAGACTCAACAACCCTGAACTCTTGGTCCATCCTGTGGACATGTGTGTTTACAGCTGTAAATAGACTTTTGTATAGTTACCTAGAACATAAGAACATGTGGGCTCTGGGCCTGGATGAAAGGAGCAAAAAACAAGCTGCTCGTCGGGTGGGGGAGGAGACAGAATATGCCTCCTGCTAGATATGGAGTAAGCGGGAGGAGGAAAGCTGGAAGCCATCACTGCCGGCCCACCATGTGGAGAGTGTTGTGGTTGAGGGTTCGAAACATTCAGTGGACAAGGTATGAGAACATTGGATATTTCCCGAAAATGTATGTGTGATCATCGTACTGTGAAGAAATTTGTCGCTGATTCAGAGCACAGGCGGGTTTGTGCAGACAAAGGCTTAATAAGGAAGGTTTCTGCCAGACAAATTCATAGAATTAAGAGAGCAGCTGCTAAAATGTCATTGCAAAGCAGCAAATAGGTATTTAAAGCCGCTGGTGCCTCTGGAGTCCCGCAAACCTCAAGTTTGTAAGTGTGCATAAACCTACTATTCGGCGACCCCTAAGCAATGCTCACAAGCAGAAACGGTTGCAGTGGGCTCAGGAATACATGAAGACTAATTTTCAAAGAGTTTTGTTTACGGATGAGTGCCGTGCAACCCTAGATGGTCCAGATGGATGGAGTAATGGATGGTTGGTGGATGGCAACCATGTCCCAACAAGGCTGAGACGTCAGCAAGGAGGTGGCGGAGTCACGTTTTGGGCCGGAATCATGGGGGGAGCTGGTAGGCCCCTTTAGGGTCCCTGATGGTGTGAAAATGACCTTGACAAAGTATGCCGCTTCTGACTGACCACTTTCTTCCATGGTACAAAAAGAAGAACTGTGCCTTCTGTAGCAAAATCATATTTAATAGACTTTCGTATAGTTACCTAGAAAATAAGAAGAGCATTATACTTTGTTAGCGCACTTTGTTAGCAGCACTTTACTTCCTGAACAAGGGTCTGACCTTGCTTCATTTTCTAGACCATAAATCCTAATGGGAATACACTTGAAACCACTATATCAGCTTTTAACCAATCAGCATTGACCACTATTGCTATACTTCCTCCTTTGCAGCTAATGGTGCAATATATTATATTAGCCTTCTCCCCCCAAACCCACTGACTGTAAAGAAACCATCATTTTGCCCTCAAAGCATTACTATGCGAGTTTTAGTCTAAAACTAAATATGGCAACTTTTTATGTATGATAACAACACTGGCTGCTTTTTCCTGAAGCTCCCGTCCCAGTCTTTCTAAAGGCCTAAACCTGAGTCGTGGTTGGAGACACTTCCTCACAGTGAGGTGAGGATTTAATAAAAGAAGCGACCGCCATGACAAAGGAGCAGAAGCTCGCCTAAATGCACCGCTCTCCCTCTCAGCACTCTCTTGCTCTCTTTCACTCCCTCTATTTCTTTATTTTTTGTGTTCTGTCTGTCTCTCCTGGTGTCTCTCTCTCTTTTCTCTCTATCCATCTCTCTTTCTCCATCTATCTTCCTCTCACAATCACTATGGAAACAGGAGAGCTGCAGAAGCACAGTGGAAAGGCTGGGTGGCCACGTGGAGCTGCGCTACAATGGGGGTGGGGGGGGGGCAAATCCCAACACACACACATTACCTACTCCCAATCGGCCACAATCTAAATTGTGATTTAACTGACTGCGGGGTCAGACAGCAGATCTGTGAGGAGGCATTTCTCTACTCTAATGAACGATAATCACACCGACTACAGTCTGCTGAGGGCTAGACGAAAATCACAGCACACACACACACACACACACACACGGGGGAAAGATACAAGAGAAAGACAGGCTAGCAGAGAGGAAGATGCTAATCGGAGAGTTCATTAACACCAGACACTGCACCCATTCCCACCTGACAGGCCTCATTTACATGCGGTCATCGTGGAGATTATTTCATCCAGAAAAGAACGCACTGAAGGCTACGCACAGCAGGGCTGCGATTGGATGGATGAGTTCAGTGGCTGTGTTCTTCAGGGAACTGAACCCATATAATTTTGCATAAGAAAAGCTTAACAGGTTGAGCTCACACATAAAAGTTGTTCACTGCTGAAAGGTAGATTAGATGATCCAGATGAAAACCTATCCAATCCTAAAAAAATCATAATATAACTTATTTGTATGCAACATCACTTACATCCGGTACTAGTGACATTTGTGGTGTGTGTGTGTATGTGTGTGTGCGTGTGTGTGTGTGTGAGTGTGTCAGGAGAGAGACTTTTCCCGCAGCTTTTCTCGACTGAGTAGAGAAAGTAGACTCCTGCTGTAGATGAGGTTTCTCCAGGACAAACTGAGAAAAAAAACAAAAACAGGAAGCCGTTCTGACCTTAACTTCAACAACTCCCTCATTCACAAGTGGCGTGTGAAAAGCGTCAAGGTGCTACTAAAGGGACACCTTGTCGAACCTGTGAGCAACTGAGCAACACTGACTAATAGCTACAAAACAACTTCGGGACAGCCACTCCGCTGCCTCAAGTCCCAGAGTCCCATTCATTTAATGGTACATTAAGCCCAACCTAGATGCTCAGCCTTCTGCCCACCTTCTGCTCCCAACACAAAGTGTTTTTTTCCCTTTTGCCTTTAGTTAATGAAGAAAAAAACAAAAAATGTGTTTTAATAGCATTTTTCTCCCACCGCCGAGAGATCACAGATCTCAAACACAACACGTTTTTCAAGTGCTAATTCTGTACCACCGGGGGAGCTATGAGTGATGGCATCCAACAGACTGTGCCTACACACACACACACACACAGACAGACACAGAGACAGAGACAGAGACACTCACACACACACACATATATATATATATATATAAACACAAGCACAGAGTGAATCCAAAAACAGGTGCTCTCATCTCGGTCAAGTGCTCGATCATCATGTGTCCTATCAGGGGTAGTGGGCCAACAACCGTGCTACGCTGTGGGGCTTGTCAATCACACCGTTTTAACGATGACATCTTCGTCTTTGATCAAGACTGCATCAAATATCCAAAAGACCTCACGCCATGCCACTCCTTACCAGTGCATTGTGGGCCACACATTAACGCCAAACAAGGCAGTCACCTCCACCTTTGATCAAAGCTGTGGCTATTTTCCGAGAGACCTCACGCCGTGTCCCCGTTCAGGATTACACTGTGGCCTGCATACTAACATCTCTCTCTCCCTCTCACCCACACTCTTAAACACACACACACCACACGCACACACATTTTGATCACCTGACGTGGCTTCTGATGGCTGCGGTCATCCTCGCTCATCGCACACAAGAGACCACTGCGTACACTTACAGACAATTTGCACCCGCCACCGCGTCGGCCATTGATGAATATTAACGAGCTGAATGGCTGATGAATGTTTCATAACGCAGCCACTTTTTCCTCATTAGTGTCTCTGGCGGTGGGGGATGTCTTCTGGGCTTTTCTCCTTGCTCACTCAAGCCGGCGGTAGGCAGGAGAGACTGGCCCCTGCACCCTGCACCGTTTGGCGAGCTGTCCGGGAGGCCGCCTTATCCAGCCGAGTCTTGCCCAGCCCACCCTCTGAAATATTAACATTCACTAAATTCCTACATAAGGGAGTGGAGGGACTGAGTGGAGGGGCGGTGATTTTAACTTCTTGGGTTTTTAAAAAGTTTCTTTTTTCTTTTTTTTTTTGTCCTTGGCTGGCTATGGTAGTGTACATCTGCGGACTGCCAAGCAGATGCTTGTGAGATACATGACTAACGCCGCATCACAAAGCCATCCATTCTGGCCCATATGCATAGAGTATGGCGCTGAATTCGTCATGAGGCCGATGTGAGATAGATGTGATTGTAGGTGGTAATGCCCCTGGCACGCCCGTGTTGCAGTGGCTTTAAACTGAATACAGACGCTGGCGTAGACACAGCACTGCTTCACAATGAGTCACAGTAACTAGAGCCCTGCTATCCAACACAAACTAATGCAAATGCGTAGTCTGCTACCCCCCACCTTTTCCAGAGAATGCTGCTAGTGTGTGTGTGTGTGTGTGTGTGTATGTGTGCGTTCATCTGTGTGTGTGCTTTCCAGAGAATGCTGCTGGTGTGTGTGTATGTGTGCGTGTATGTGTGCGTGTATGTGTGCGCTCATCTGTGTGTGTGCTTTCCAGAGAATGCTGCTGGTGTGTGTGTGTGTTTATGTGTGTGTGCTTTCCAGAGAATGCTGCTGGTGTGTGTGTGCTTGTGTCTGTACATTTACACAATGTTCATGTGCAAGTGTAAATGTTTATGTCTGTATGCGCTTGTGCATGTGTGCACATTTGTGTCTGTGTACATAAGCATGAATCTCTGCATATACTGTATGTTGGTGTGTGTGTGTACGTGTGAGTTCATCTGTGTGTGTGTGTATGTATGGATTCATCTGTGTGTGTGTGTGTGTGTGTATGTGTGCGTGCGTTCATCTGTGTGTGTGTGTGTTTATCTGTGTGTGTGTGTGTGTGTGTCTTTCTATGTCAGTGTAATGTGTGCATATGGTGTGAGGGAGACACAAACAGACAGAATGAGACACAAAGGAGGGGTGAGTGGTTGGATGGTGGTTTTCAGTCTTTCTCTGAAAGCTTCTGAGCATGGTGAGTCACGCAGACAGTGGGTTTCTGATCTGGGCCCTTTCCAGCCCTGTGTGTGTGTGTATGTGTGTGTGTGTGTGTGTGTGTGTATGTGTGTGTGTGTGTGTGTGTGTGTGTGTGTGTGTGTGTGTGTATGTGTGTGTGTGTGTGTGTGTGTGTGTGAAGGAAGGAGGGCAGTCCCGGTGACTCAGGGCCTCAGAGAGCTGGGATTGGGGCGCTGAGGATTTGGGGCTCAGCCTCTCATTTACGGATTAACACGATCCCGATACTTCCCTCCGCTCCCTTTGATAAACACACTCAGTCTCATCCCGACAAACACTCTACTCTGCGCGTACGATGTAGCTACGGTACAAACACCAACAACAGAAGATACCCATCGAGTATCAAGGCTCCGGTTGATTTCAGTACAGCCAGTCCTGTTTACCAACATCCAGCATCGCCTGGGAGCAACAGCACCTGTGTGTGTTATTTATGCTATGGAGCGACTGCAGTGGACCACTTTTATGAAAGAGAGGAAGAAGGGATACAGAGAGAAATAGAGTGAAAGAGCAAGAGAAACAAAGGGGCATAGATGGCCAAAAGGAAGTTGCAAAGATGAAAAGAAAATGAAAGAGAGGGAGAAAGAGATAAGAAAGAGAGACTGATGAAAATGATGGAGAGGGAGGGTTGGGGTAAGGAAATGATGACAGAGATTTAGAGAGATGAGACACAACAGAGGCCAATAGCGAGGGAGATAATATGGGATGGAGATGGTGAAGGAGATAGAAGGATTTGAAAGAGAGAGAGAGAGAGAGAGAGAGAGAGAGAAAGAAAGAGAGATAGAGAGAGAGAGAGAAAGATGGCTAAAGAGAGACAAAGAGAATGTGTATGAGAAAAAAAATTAGAAACAGAAAATGAAAGAGAGAGAGAGATGCCTTAAGGAGTTAGCAGAGAGAGAGAGAGAGAGAGAGAGAGAGAGAGAGAGAGAGAGAGAGAGAGAGAGAGAGAGAGAGAGAGAGAGAGAGAGAAAGACTGCTGTATCTCTTTCTTTTGTTATACTGTTTTATTTGCAACACTAACCTTGGAAACACTGTACCCACTGTAACAGTCATGCTAATAAAGCACTTTTGAATTTGAATTTGAGAGAGAGTGAGGGAAGTAGAGAGAGAGAGAGAGAGAGAATGAGGGAAGTAGAGAGAGAGAGAGAGAATGAGTGTGAGAGCGAGAGGATGCAGGCACTGTGCTCACCCTTTTGGTAGGCGAGGGTGCTATCCCTCAACAGGCAGCTGAGCTGGTAGCCGTTGAGGTGGAGGACGCGGAGCTGCTCTCTCAGCGAGGTCTCCTCGAACACGGCCGGGATCAGGCGCCCAACGCTGTTCTGGGAGATGGGCAGACCCAGGCTTAGAGACAGGGTGGGGGCCAGGTCAACCTGCTCCACCACACTGGGCTTTTCCATGCCCGCTGCAGAGGACGCACACGCACACACACACAGACACACACACACACACACATACATTGAAATTAATACAAGCACAGAATCAAAGGTATACTGGTGCACACACACGCACACACAGTGTGACAATGTATAAGAATATCCATGCACGAACACAACTGTAAATGAGCTCCTATGAACACATTCAGTGATGTCATATAATGGATGTGGTAGAGAACATCATTAATGACAGCAGCTGAGAGTGTCTACCAGAGCGGCTGACAACACTTGGCTCCCTAATTATAAAACCAGCTGCCACCCCCCCCCCCCCCAAAAAAAAAAACAAAACTACAATGCACAAACACACACAACGTCTAAAAAAAGACCAGGAGCATTAATATTCATGTGAACACATTTTGGGGTGCTGCATCTTTAACTAGGAACAAAACCATATGCCCTCCAAAAAAAGCATCCCCCCTCCACAAACACAACCAAAAAACGATGTGCACACACACAACAACTACACACACTAAAATATGTGTCACCATCAGACAACACCCACTGACCTTCACAATATTAGTAACGTCTGATTTGGTGAAAATGTCAGAGCAAGGGAACTTAAAGCCTACTGAAGTTAGACAGACATACGCTGAGAGACAGAGAGAGAGAAAGGGAGAGAAAAGAGAAAGGAAGGTGTGAAAGAGAGACAGTGAGTTGAGCAAAAGAAAGAGAGAGAGAGGGAGGAAAGAGTGAGAGAGTGAGAGAAAGAAATTGAGACAGAAAGGTAGAAAAGATCAACAGTCATCTGGGTGGGTGTTGTGAGGAGGCAGCTGTTGTGGTGTGGTTTTGAGTAGGGTGTAATAGAACAGAGTGGGGGGGTGTTGTGTGGTGTGGTGTAGGGTGGAGCAGAACAGAGTGGGGTGGTGTTGTGTGGTGTGGTGTTGTGTAGGGTGGAGCAGAACAGAGTGGGGTGGTGTTGTGTGGTGTGGTGTGGTGTGGTGTAGGGTGGAGTAAAACAGAGTGGGGTGGTGTTGTGTGGTGTGGTGTAGGGTGGAGTAAAACAGAGTGGGGTGGTGTTGTGTGGTGTGGTGTTGTGTAGCGTGTAGTAGAACAGGGTGGGGTGGTGTTGTGTGGTGTTGTGTAGGGTGGAGTAAAAAACAGAGTGTGGGGTGGTGTTGTGGTGTGGTGTAGGGTGGAGTAAAACAGAGTGGGTTGGTGTTGTGTGTTGTGGTGCGGTCGTGCACGTTCATCAGCTTCTGCACACATGCTAATGAGCCTCAAGACGTCACCCAGTTACACTCCGGGCCCTGAACAACGCTCCACAACCACACCCGCACTTCAACGTGTCAGAGGAGGAGCGCCTGAGAGGGGTAGAGAGTGTGTGTGTGTGTGTGTGTGTGTGTGTGTGTGTGTGTGTGTGTGTGTGTGTGTGTGTGTGTGTGTGTGTGTGTGTGTGTGTATTGAGAGTATGTGTGTGTATTGAGAGTATGTGTGTGCAAAAGACACCAGGCAAAGGTGAACAAAACAGGCTCTCACATTAAGGTGGGAGAATGAGACAAGAATCTGAATGAGAGGAGGGAAAACAAAGACAGAAAAACATGAAAAAAACACCGAACAGTGAGTGAATAAATGGAGAGGAAGATGTGACCAGGGCAAGAGGAAGTAGGTGAGAGAGTGGAAGCCAGGGGTGTGTGACCTGGGTGAGAGAGAGAGAGAGAGAGAGAGAGAGAGAGAGAGAGAGAAAGTAAAGGGATGAGTGGGAGCCAGAGGTGTGTGTGGCCTGGTTGAGAGTGAAAGAGAGAGAGAGAGAGAGAGAGAGAAAGTAAAAGCGAGAGTGGGAGCGAGGGGTGGGTGACCTGTGCTCACCTTTGCGTTTGAAAGCGGGGCTGATGAGCACCAGAGGAGTGTTGATCTCGGGGCTCGGACGAGCACCTGCCGGTGTTGATCTCTGGTCCCCGAGACGTACCAGCAGGTTGGGCAGCGTCCCCTCCGCTTCCTGTGGGGCACACACACACACACACACACAGGGTATAAAATGAACTTTGTGATCAATCTGCCAATGGTGGATAGACAGACAACATTGAATCGCCCGTGGCTGCGGTCTGTCCTGTGGGGCACACACACACACACACACACAGGGTATAAAATGAACTTTGTGATCAATCTGCCAATGGTGGATAGACAGACAACATTGATGTCATTAAAAGATGATTAGTGTAATCTAATCATCCATGTTGCTGCCCTGTCCATGATCGTTTCATTCTGATTCCATCTTTAGATGCACACTTTCAAATTGATTAGGAGGATTTTTTCCATTGTTTCTCTGATTAAGTGCAATAATGTTTCTTCCTCTCCATCAGATAATACAAATACACAGGCTTTGACAGATTAACACAATCAGATGGCACAATTGTCCAAAGCCTGTGTAACATGCAAAACAAGAAAGCAACGCTAGAATTCCCCAAAATATTAGATGTGGTTATTACCTTATTATTCAATTTGAGATGAACACACTTTAAATCAAGGTAAATTGCTGTAATTTTGTGAGTGTTCTGCTGGATGGATGCATTTGACAAACTGCATCGCTTTCATCTAATGACTACTGTTAGGTAACATGACATGACTACATGTAACAGTAGTTACATGACTACTGTTAGGTAACATCACAACGGCTGTCTTGCTCTGACTAATCAGTGCTGAGATATCCATAACAAAACGTGTGCAGCCTTTCATCCCATTCGTAAGAGTCATTCAAAGAACTGCAAAACGTAGTCAATCAGCTTAAGTCTCGGTTGAAGTGATGAGTTTGTAGTGAATTCGCAAGCTGCCAATAGTGTGCACACACCGTACAGAAATAACGTATGTACACTGTTTGTATGTAACACACACATAATGTTTACAGTAAGGGCAAGTTATGGTTAGTCCTTCACAGTATGAACAGACAACGTTTTATCACACACATCCATGCATTTCGCTGACTCATTTTGCAGGATCAAAAAATGTCAATAAAGTTCAAGGAAAACGTGAAGACTTTTAAGTCCGAGCAAGGGCCGTAAGAGCTTGAAACGTCACTGCAAATTAAACTTTAATGGGAGCTTCACTTTTTCCTAGTCCTTCACAGTAAACAGATTGAGCACGCATGAAATGAACAGTGGCCATAATAGAACCAGTCAGACTAAACAAACACATGTCCAGAGAGAGCGGAAGAGGAACATAAGGCATGGAATCAATAGAGTCAGTGACCAAGCCTCTCCAAGACTGATGGATCACACAGAAAGGTTTGAGAAAAAGCCCATTCATCTCCTCCACTTCATAACTCAACTGGTGTCCTTACGTCTGCCAAGATGATGAGTCCACCCGACACTGAAAGACCGAGTGTGTGAAGATGTCAATCACTAACACAAACACACCTGCCGGCCGCCATTGGATCACACCTTTTGGAAACACATGGCTTAGGCATCCAAAATAAATACTCTCCGTAACAAATGGAATGTCATCTGCTTCATGTCTGTGCAGTATGAAGTGGCTAAGAGAGGAGAAGACGATCACAGCTTCAGGATAACACACCTATCAATGCAGTGTCCTGACTACTGTAATTTCCCGCCTATTAGCCAAGGTTTACACATCGATTTAGCAAAATGTCTTCAGCTATGAGGTTAATACACAGGGTTTTGTCTTTTCACGGTTTTGTCTTTTTTAAATAGCATAAAGCACCATCTGAGGCTTATACACAGGTCATTACTGTACTGGATCTGCAAGAGTATCTAAATGCACTCCAAGCATTTATTAAGTGTGCTTGCAAGCACACTTATTGTTCTTGTTAAGTTGTATTATTAGGGGTCCGAGCAGCATAGCATATACGAGTTTGTGGCCAAACAAGTGCCCAAAATATCAGTTTCCATGTGTAGAACTGTGCTGGATGGTGTGCGTCCTTTATGAAAGTAAGTGTTTTATAGAGTTACAGACATGAGTCATGTTGTAGTGGTCAACATAAATGTGCCCCTTCTGTTATTAGAATGCTAAGCGGAGAAGCATGCTAAGCAGAGATTAAGTATCATTAATTTCTTGTGTGGCTAGCTATAGGGAGGAGATGTATGTTGCTAATTGGGATTTATGTTGTTTAGCGTAATGCCATGGTCATTTCATTTGAAATGAGATGCTTGCACTCGTAGCTTAGTCACTTGTAACTTTAGGACTGCTATTTTTTTTAACAGTAATTCACGAAGCACTTTAGCTCTAAAAGTAGCACCTGAGTCTGTGACCGCTTAAAAGAAGTGGCGAGGACTCCTAACTCCTAACGCGATGTTTTGAAATGCGTCTACTATTGTCTACAGGAGCTTCCAATCGCGAGGGAACTTGCATTGTAGGCATAACTAAGGGATGCAATAACACCACCAACAACCAAAACTAGCCTATTCATTGTCAACATGTACATTAAATGTAACGTTTCATTGTGAACCAAATTAAAATGTTCTCCTCTTTGCAAAAGTAGGCATATGGTGACAGATTAATTTAATAATGTTGCTGCGTGCATCACAGTAAGCGCGAATGAAGTGGTCACTTCTTAATGGGACTCACTGTATGGAAGTAGGCTAAGTAAAATCGAGATGTTTCAAATAAAATAACTTAATCAGAATTCTAGGATATGCCCGCTTGACAACGGCAGAGATAGAACTGGCCTTTGGCCATAGCAACCATCCATTTAGAACGACTGGCCTTCATAGCAACCAAAGATCTTAGCTGTGATGCATACATGTAATGTGATGCAAAGTATAGAAAGGTGATGAAATATACAGAGACAAGACATATAGTGCAATGTACACAGTAGTATACAGTTGATTTACAGAAGGTGGTTTAGAGCACCTTTTATGTACCATGGACCGGTTTGATTCTTTTTTTTTTTTTTTTTTTTTCATGGACCAGGGGGTTTGGGGGTTCCATGTTCCATATGTGTTGTGCATGCATTACTTGAAAAGAACTAGCTCCAGTTATATATGAACAGTGAAGGTAAGATCTCTTGTGAAAAACGTGAACTTGAAGAAGTGAAAATTGAACAATATGAACTATGAATATTGAACAACTTGAAGCTACATCTATAAGTGTGAACATGCTTAACAAAATATGGGATCAAAACATGGGAACTAAACGTGCATTACGAATATAATCAGTGGGAGCCCTGCTTGTTTCCCTGCAACAAGAAGGTGACTTTTTTTCTGCTCTCGCAACTCAAACACTCTGGCCAGTGACCTGCTAAAGATGCTTGTTTTTTGTTGCTCATTCTAGCAGTTTAGCTAACTTCGTGTGACACTACCGTTCGCCAAGAACTGATCAAGTGAAGTGAGCTGACCTGAGGCTGCACAGCTGAAGGCAATATGTAAAAGTGTTGAAGGCGGGACAGACAGGCGAAGAAAATAGACCTTGCAAAATGCAAACATGCGTGCAATCAAACAACTGCATATAGGCCTATGCCATGTAAAAGCATTGACATTATTGCGAATTAAATTTAGTTTAGTTTGCATGCATTTTTTTTTAAACTCATGTCGTAGGCTACACCAACAGCCAGAGTTGTTAAGCCCTCCAGCCTCAGCTCACAAAGCAGTGAAGTGTGCCTAACCTTCAGAGCAGTGTGTGCGTGGTGTGTGTATGTGTGTGTGTGTGTGTGTGTGCTGATTCTAAACATAGCAGATGTATCAGGCTGGTACCCTTACACCGACTGCTTCCTACAGTGATAACTAGGCAGACAAAAATCATCAGAGATTCATAACAAACAAGACACAGTGAAAAATCAGAATCATTTCACTCCACCTTTGTCAATGTGGTTTTAAGGAGTGGTCTGTGAGTGGATTTTAATCGACTTCTGATTGAGACACATACAGTGGGAGGATAACTGCTTAGGTGACAACTTTCCTGACATGAAGGACAAGTGCACTCATTTGCTAGAATAAGGCAAATCAGCAGCCATTCAGATAACTGTGGCACAAAAGGGGCACCTGCAATCGCTTTTCAGATAACAAGGTTCAATCAAAAGACTGTCCTTAAGGCTCTCAAGTGTCAATACTGGCAACGATGAAAAATGCTAACATTAGTCAGACATCTTGCATGCACCACGCTGCCAGCATCAGTAGGCATTATGAGCATGTCACCAAAAGGGGTGCATGAAAGCATATGTCACAACGAAAAACAAACAAATGGCTACGGAGCTAAAAACAGCTATGATTCATTAGCGTCAGCAGTCAGAGAGAGGCTTGACTCCCAACATCGAGATAACACCCTGTTCATTAGTGTCTCCACCAATCAGCGTTGAGCCCAGTGTGTGACGGATCACAGTGCAAGCGCCTGGCTGCCACGGGCCTGTCAGCTGCTGCAGCATTACGGCACTCACAGTGACATACAGCACATGTGAATGGAAGGCCTGAAGACACACGGCACAGGTGTGCACAGGAGGAGAGGAAGAGGAGGAAGAGGAGGAGGAGGAGAGGACAGGGAGGAACCAGCTTCAGCACTTAGGAGGAGGCACATGCCCTCGGTCTCTCTGTTTATCTCCCTTTCTCTCGCTCTTTCTGTCTATCCAGCTCGGTTTCTCTCTTCCTCTCTTTCTCTCCAGCTCAGTTTCTCTCTCTCTCTCCCTCTCTCTTATCCTGTCTTTCCAGTTCAGTTTCTCTCTCCCTCTCAATCTCTCTCTCTCCCTCTCTCCCATCCTGTCTTTCCAGCTCAGTTTCTCTCTCTCTCTCTCTTCCTGTCTTTCCAGCTCAGTTTCTCTCTCTAAATTGTTTTCTCACATCTCTCTCTATCTTTCTCTCTGGCCCTCTTCCTTCGGCATCCTCTGGGAGAGAGCATGGTGATCTGCTTCGTTTCACGTCAAACATCTCTCTCTCCCCCACCTCTCTCCTCTTCTCTCCGTGGCCGGCCCCTGGCACACTCAAAAGACTGAGTCTGATGGGCACCTAAGGGCACCCATCCCTGCACCGCCGCTAACCACTCTCAATGAGCACGCTCTTTACTGGAGCCCATTAAGTCTGCATACACTCACACACACATGGGCACGGAGCTAACCTCATTCTCATAGCCCCGCTAACTGCTCTCAATGAGTGCACTCACACAGTCTCTACCGGAGCCAATAAGGTCTGCCCACAGACACACGGACACAAACTAACCTCATTCTCATGTCGAGCATGGCTGCGGCCCGCTGTTCTCCTTCCCTCTCCGGCACGCTAGGCAAAGCGTGGTAATTATGGCTCCCAGCCCACCGGCGAATGCTAGCAGTTCTGACAAACCCAGAGGCCATGAGCCATGACTGCTTAGCAACACCCCCCTCCCAACACAACAACCACCACCACAGCCAAATAGAGTCTACTCGCCGCCGTCATTTGCAAACACAGAAGCTGGTTATTTTCTCTGAAGCTAATTTTTCTTTCACTGCGCTAATGAACATTTCCACCGCAGGCTTCTCAGCAAGACCCAGACTTCAAATTATTCTTTGGAATACAGAAACAGGAGATGTTAGAAGGAAGAGTCACCTCCATCAAACAGTACAGTGGGCTTGCCTAATACCTACTCGACACGTCACCCATCAACGGTCCTGTGACAACAACAAAAACGCGCCCCGCTCACTAATAAGCACATCCCAAACGATTATTAGAATGCAGCCTTTAATGTCGTTTCCTCTGTTGCTGCTCCTCTGAGCTGTGAGGAGCAAGGTCAACAGCAGAATGGGTCTTTTTTTCTCTCCGCGGTGAGATAACGAAGGGTGGAGGAGAGGCTCCTGCTGCGGCCCTCCAGGCGGATGGGCGGAGAGAGCCGTGACTTACCATCACACCAGCCACAGACGATTGATGTGAATTCAATGAGACACTGCGCTTAGAAAAATGCTGACGGTCAATCGGAGATCAAACCAATCTTATAAATGGGTGACGCTAGGAGAAGAAAAACACATCAGGAAAACACACACACACATGCGTGCAGATCAAGCAATGCTGTCTTGTCTTATCAAAAACTAATCAACTGAAGCTGAAGCTGGGGACTGTAGGGCTGTTAAATAATTTAAATCATTAAGGGTAGCAAACTGAAATCTACAGCCTTTAACACTTTAAGTCAAATCCTTTACTTTGTGGGTGTTTAAAGATATGAGAAAGATAAACATTATTACATGTTTCTTCTTATTACATAACTCCCATCCACACAGATGGTAACCAGCCATGGAGAGGCCATGTTCTGGACATGTGACTAACGTTACCACCGTGATGACAAGAGGCCGGAACACCATTACAGCGTGTCAGAGAGAAGATGGATGGAGCACAAACTGAGGAGGGGGGAGCGTGGCCTTATCAGCCAGGATGGGGCTGTGGCCTCGGTGTGGTCCGTAATGGGACCGAGAGAGATGGGAGGCTACAGCGGAGGGTACGGAGGAGGAGAGAAATGTGTCGTGTGTGTGTGAAGCCGGCCTGATTTACGATGGAGCTCTCTCCTGCACCTCAGTCAAGGTAACAAAAATATATACGCTGCTGCTAAAAACCTGCCCTGCATCCATCTGATGTTTAAGTCAGAGGCACCGGAGAACTGCGCATCCCTTACCGATGAAAATTGACATGAACATGTAAAGATGATATACAAATTAGATAGGCCTAACCACCTGTCTTATTGTCGGATACATAATGGCCCATAAAACCTCTGAGAATGACTAAGCTTTTCTAACGCTTTTAAATGGTCAATAACACATGAATATCACATTCAGCACTCATTTCAATAACGACCACATTCCTATGCTTCACAGATATTCAAGGTCACAGAAATCAAATTGTGCTGATGTGTTGAGTTGAAATAAGATCTTATCTTCTCTTCCTAAAAGGTTGCACTGTGAGCATTTGTGTGTTCTGCTGAGCCATAGCCCCCTCCCACTCTGAGGCCGAGCATGAGGCTGAAACTGGACTGGAGAAGCCCTGATTGAGCTGTTTAAATATTCAGGCCGCCCGCTGAGACCTCCTCTGTGGTTTCCAATATGAACACAGCCGGGGCAATTAGTGCCATTTCCACAGGTGTATTTTTAGGCTTGAGTGCAGACCTCAAGGCTCATTGTGTGGACCTATAAGGTCTACACAGTATTAACCCCCTACAGCTAAAACATTTTCCCAAGGCATTCCCACTGGAGGGGTATTTTGTTTAAAGCTACAAGATGAACAGATTGCTAATCAAGCTAGTAGCCTGGGGATTTTAAAATGACACCCTCCCCGTGATCTGCCTTTACCACAAATTTTCCACTTATGTGATTTAAAAACTTCTGCTCTCAAAAACTTCTGCAAAACACTGCAATGCTACCGAGGATCAATGTTGGGGAAGATTCATTCAGATAATCGTAGGGACATCAAATAACACCATTTACAGGCAAACCAAATGGCCTACCTTGGGTTTCTCCCTCACATGTGTCAGTGTTTTGTCTCCCTGTGTGTGTGTGTGTGTGTGTGTGTGTGTGTGTGTGTGTGTGTTTGTTTGTGTGTTTGTTTGTGTGTGTATGTGTTTGTGTGTATGTATGTGTGTGTGTGTGCATGCTTATATCATCTGGTCTTTGAAGGGACCTTACCTACATAGCCTGCTATCATAAAAGTAGGATGCTTTAATGAACATGCTCTGCCTACAGCGTGTGAATGGTAGCCGCTGATACACGTCCATTTTCCATGTTATGCAACCAAATGAGGCCATGCTTAGTTATTGACTAAATATGTTGAACTGACAAAATGCCTTCAACCGTGAATTCTGTGCTTACTTTTTTCCCCCAAGTCTTTTATGTGCTTGATTGGGTGGGCCTAACAGGATTTCATTTTTCATCCAAATGGAACACATCCCTCTCCCTCCCTCCCTCCTTCCAAACCTCTCCCTCTCTCCCCCTCCATTCCAACCTACCCCCCTTCTCCCTTTCTCCTTCCCAATCTCTCTCTCTCTCTCTTTCTTGCTGAGGATGAGTATTTACAAAGTGGTACAGTAGTAAAACAAAGAAAGAAAGGGAATAAAAATGAGAAATTTCGCTGACACGCAGAGAGAGGGACTAGATATGATATAGCATACTCCCATGGTCTTACACTGGGAATGCATGTAAGAACCCAGTGGCCAAGTCCTCCAACTCAAATCACTTGTTTCCTTCTCAGGCTATTGTGTACCGCCAGAGACGAGGCACAGTGGTCATCCTGGCAGCAGGAAGTCTTGCTCTGCGGAGTCAGATGAAGGCGAAAGAAAATAAAAAAAATCAACGTCTCCATTTCTGCAGCGGAGCCACAAAGTATCGGCACACAGCGGGGGAGGCAACGGGAACAAGCACAAACACACGGGGCGACAGACAAAACTGCAATACAGCCGCCGAATAATCTTCACCGCCAGCCCTGG
Source organism: Alosa alosa (assembly GCF_017589495.1). NCBI lineage: Eukaryota > Metazoa > Chordata > Actinopteri > Clupeiformes > Clupeidae > Alosa > Alosa alosa. The sequence goes on from NC_063202.1 coordinate 21,589,389, forward strand.
GAGGGGGTAATGAAAATCCCACCATTGTCCCCCTGGTAGTGTGTGTGTGTGTGTGTGTGTGTGTGTGTCTTGATATATCTGTGTGCCTGAGTGTGTTGTGTGTATCTGTGTGTTTGTGAGTAAGGGACATAAGGAAAAAGCGAGCCAGGCTGAGAGGGAGGCGAGGAGGGAGGGACGGATTGTGGAAATCACATTAGATGAGCTGGAACACAGCGCATGCTTCCACACGCTCCCAGCTGTACGCAGGAAAGCACCACCACCAACACACAGCACACAGTTAGTCTGAGAGAGAGAAGCAGAAAATATCACTCATATGGTAAACGTGCAGTCTTCCATTATAATCAAACTTTTATTTTGTCAAATTCAGCTAAGTTCTCCTAATGATCCTCCCTCATTGTGTGTGTGTGTGTGTGTGTGTGTGTGTGTGTGTGTGTGTGTGTGTGTCAGTCAGAGTTCATGCACTGTCCAAAAGTGTCTCCACCAATAGGCATAGCACTGGCCCGAACTGGGCCGGCCTGCTCTGCCGCAGTGTTTCAGGTTACACCTGGGACACAGTGCATTTCAGTTAGTCGCTGCAGCTGCATTGCAAGAGGAGACATTGATGCCCTGAGTATTATCAAGCAAAACAAGCATTCAAAACACTAAAGCAATTCCTACTTTACTCGCAAACTGCTGTAGACAGAGAAGAACAACACGGACATACCAGTGTTTTGATACAATTAGAGTAGCTGAACCCAAAAGAGCTTTGAACTGCCTGTAATTGCAGGCTCAAAGCACAAATATTCAACTATTAATGCTATGTGGGTATTACACGTCAATAACAGAACTTCACAAATCCTTTAAAAAAGTGTTGCAGAGAACGACAAAAGCTTCCGATGAAAATGAAAGCACCCCGTGTGACTGCTGTCTATAGTCCTGCATCACACCCAGAGCAGTCCCCCAAGAGTGCCTGTGAGTAAGCTGAGAAGTTGTGGAGGAAATATCACCCTCTTCTTTCCAAAGCCTGATGAATAATAAATGCGAGCCTAGCTCCAAGAGAGCAACCACACACAGACAAACTGTTCGATACTTTAAAAAGGCAGGCGCTCCGCTCACACTTTCACTGTCTCTCTCTTCTTTTCCTTTCCTTTGCTTTCTTTCCCTTCTCTCCTTGTTTTCACAGCAGGTACAATAGTGAGTCACAAACATTAAAAATAGTCATACTGATTTAAAACCAATATAATATATATATATTTTTTTTATATCCATTATACTATAGAGTATAATATATATAGTATAATGGATAGAAGGCAGCGGAGTCCAGAGAGAAAAATCAGAGGAAATTGTCAGGCCACAGCAGGCTCAAGAGAAACAGGAAATTCAGTATAACATACGTAACTGTAGCATTCCTTTTTTACATAAGCCTCCATCCCCACTGTCAGAATGATCCTGCATCCTTGTGCTGGCAGAGGGACAGACTTGCTCATCAGAAAGGCTGAACAACTGTTCCCCATTCAATGCTGGGATTTTAGACCCAATCTGAGTGACACAGCAGCCATAAATCAATTTCAGCACTTGCTGCATGGACTCAAGATGAGCAGATACTTGAGCAGAAAGGCCCTTTTGTGTCTGCGGGAGAGAAAAAAAAAGGTGCTTTGCTTTATTCTTCTCCTGTGCCCACGACGTCTATGAAGTTGTGTTTGCATGAACAAATGAAATACTGAAGCTTCATTACCATAATCTCCTCTGATGCGAAAGGCCACCCTTTCAAAGCAGGGAAGCCGAGCTTCAGAAAACAAAAGACGTGGGTCAAGGTGATAAGATTGCAGCATAAAGATAGGCCAAATATGGACAACGACTGGAGGAACAAACTGATGCATGTCTGCCAAAACACAAACACTCCCTCGGCCTCTCCTGCTCCTCCTCCTCTGTCTCCTCCTTTTCGCCAAGAAGTAGTGCAGCTGAAATGAAAATGAATCTAGACTCCCCACCTCCAAAGCCAATTGGTCCATTAATGCTGTTATTCTGACTTTGAATGACATTTCCTTCCATCCAAGAGAGTGTGTCTGGCAATTTAATGCAGAAGAAATGTCTTACTTAAGCTAATGATCCCTCCAAGAAGTTACACAGCTCAGTTTTTCAAGCCAACCGTGAAATAAACACAACAAAACACAGTCTCATGCAACATATAGATACAACACTACTGCAGCAGCCGTTGTGGGGATACGATTAAAAAAAAGAGAGAGAAAGAGAGAGAAACAAAAAAAGTGAAAGCAAAAACAAACTCGCCGTACAAACGGAACACCCGGAGACAAAAACTGGTGAGAGGATGAGATGCCGACACTATTTAAAGTAGAAATAGACACACCACCGCAAACACGAATGGACCCCAGGGCTTCTGAAAATCACACACGGATTCAGAACACCATGCCGCCTTGGTTACCATGTCACCACTTCACTGATTATCACCGACTGATGTCTTTTGAGAATCCTTGGAAGATTGTTTAAATAGCACCTAAAACGGTCCCAAACGATGGTATTTGATTTTGTCACAGAGACCAAATAACCAGTAGAGAGGTGTTATTGGGGTTTTTCCTAACCAGCTAAAAATCTATCTGGCCACCATCCACCACTGTGCAACTGCCTTGAGATGAGGACCTTGTCCAACAAAGAATGATGCAGGTAACAGGAAGGCTAGAAGCAAACCTTGGAGTTGGAGAGAGCGGCCGCGACAGAGCCTGGAGTGGACGCACCTCAGAGCGAGTGAATGTGTGACCAGCGGCAACAGCAAACTGCACCCATTAGCGGCGACCTTGGGTGGCCGACATAGTCTGATTTGTGGAGCGCTCGAGAGTTCTCCAGCATATTTTCCCCAGCGTTCCCCTCCTTCGGCTGGCGGTGGCTCAGTGTGAAGTGTTTATCTCCAGGGAACTTCCTTGAGTCTAAAGCTCCTCCTGTCCTTCCATTCGCCCTGCTGTTGCAATACGTCAACAAAGCACTTCATGCCACCTTCAGCCCAGTCCTAGGAGAGAGACAAATGAACGCCACAGTTGGCGTGGGGAAATTATCTGGATCCAATGTGTGCAGTGTCCAAAAGGCCTGGGCAGACCATGAAGGCCTCTTTACGAGCTCAGTTCTATGGTAATGTGCTAATGTTTCATCACAGTGTCAGGCTTTGGTCTATTTTTCCAACACAGAGGCTCTTTTAGTGATATCTGGAGAACCAGAGTTCACCAACAGTGCAATATGGAAGCAACAAGAAAACGGGGTTCACTTCATGGGCCATCTTTCAGACACACAATAACAGTTTTCCTCAACGAGTCAAACGCCACATGAAAATAGCATAAATTAAAAAAAAAAAAAGGATCATTGATAAGTCATTGATAACCATACAGATTAAAACAATACCGTGAAAAGCCAGGTAGATAAATTATGAATTTACTCTTAATAAGAAACCACTGACACCCAATAAATGTTCTAGTGGCTGTGGCTTAGTGCCAAGTTAGGGGTTAATTATACCCATTAGCAATGTTTAAACCAGACACAAGCAAGGCCACTGCAGCACTGAGCACAGATGCTACGGAGGGTAGTTTGTGATCTTTCCTCTTAATAAGAAAGATTTCCACTGAACATCACACTGAAAACAGACCAATGTGATTAGATAAAAGAGAGTCAGACGCAACCAAATCAAATATCGAAACAGCGTCTCATCTGGAGACCTAGGCACACACCAAAATGTACAAAATAAATAACAATGGATGTGATACTCTTTGTATCTTGGAAAATACATGGACGGCATAGAGTTTCGCAGAGTCTGAAATACACTCCTTTGTCCAGTACATTGGGGAAAGATATTAAAAAAATAATGTGTTTTATTGTGAGACGTGCGTTTCATTTGGAGCGGCTACAGGCTATCTATACAGGCTATATAAAAGCAGAAGATTTTCGTTTTGGTTTGGGATTTAATTTACTTTTGGACTATTTGATATTGCTAAATGTTGGGACTGATGGACACTGAAATCTGGGGGGCATTTGATGGTTCACTATTAAATTTCATGTAGTTGAAAGAGTGTTGGATTTCCACCCGCTTATTGCGAGACAAGGCCGCTTTCATTTCATTGAACATGTGCGATGCTTTAATGGAAATCTTATTGTGTAGCCAAGTAGCCTAAATGTAGTTATTTTTTAATGATGTATGATTTAGGCCTAATTTTTTATTAAATCCGTAGGCTGTTGTGTTTAAACATAGTAGGCCTAGGCCTAGCAACCGCTTCAGCTTCTGGCAAGCTCAGAAGGGGGCGGCAAGCGACTGGTAGCTTGAGAGCGACATGTTGGAGACTTCATTGACAACAGTAGGCTTGCAACTTTGAGGCCGGCGGCCTATTAAACCAACCAACAATATAAAATATTAAGAAGAGCTATTTTCTTTCATTGAGTTAAATCGAAACAATGTCTTTTAGTGCTTGTGGACTGATAGCCCTACTGGCAATTATTACCCCGGCTTGTATTTGGGGGCCGGCCTGTATTTGTCCGAATCGTTTACGACCCGGCTATACAGTAAATAGAATCCCGGCCATAATTTGAGGATTTAAGGTTCATTGTATATTCCACATTTCATGCCATGGGGATGATAGAGGTCACACTGCTAGTGTTTTAGCACATAAGAACTAAAACAAGGGAAGCAAACACTAAAATAGATCTGTTTAGTTAAATAAAACAAAGTTCAAAAGCAGAGTAAATAAGTGCAACACAGTGATACCAGTCAATAGCCTGGAGATTCCAGACCCTGGTAATCTAGAAAGGTCTGGCCATGAATAATGTAATGGCCCAACTCAAGGGGAGGCACCAAGCAAGCACTAATTCCGGACTTCGACGCAACACTACGACAGTCATCTGTTTAGCTCGCCTCTGGCCCGCCTATATCAGACACACCGATGTGATTGGCTCCCCGCGATACAAGTGGCAAAAGTAATGTGCATCATTACTCATTGCCAGAGTGTCTTGCAGAGACAATTCAAATTGTGCTCTTGCGAGAACTTTGGAGTTTCCAGGGTAACCAGTCAAAGAGAGAGACATAAAACCCCAACTGTTGTTATAGTTCAAAAGCAGTAAATCAGAGATAAGCAGAAAAATAAGCAAAATATACTGGAAAACACCCAGCAGACTGTTTGGAGTGGGCATATTGCATTGCAAAACAGCATTGACATCATGATTTCAAACAGCAGTGGCCCGTAAACAAAACCTTGAGGAACACCTTTGTTCAAATTCAAGAAGACCCAACTTTGTTGTCATAGTTATACTAATCAAAGAGAGGTTTTAGCAAAAGTGTGGTATAACCTAATCTACAGCAAAAATCTGTGCACAGACAAAAATGATCATGTCTTGGAGTAGTCAAAAAGAGAACAATATTCCACAGAAAAATATTCCAACAGACTGTGGCTGAGGTTGCTCTGTGGTGTTCAGACCTTAAACCACACAGCAGTTATTATTTCTGCCTGTGGACTGGCAGGCAGAAATAATAATAATAATAATAAAAGCTCACATTACTGGAGTGCTGGCTCTCTCTGTTAAAATTGTCTGAAACCTGCATAATTCTGAAGTGATTTTCACTACATCTGACTTGTCTCCATCGACTGCAAACACCTAGCCTATTTAAAAAGTCTAATACATATACATGAAGTATCAAAATGTTCAAGTGGCCTACTTTTGACAGCTATTCTGTAGATTGCATAACGAGTGCCTCTCATAATTAAAACAGATGGAAATGTGGCTCCAACATTCATTATGTGTTAAAAAAAAAAGTAGATGTATTATTTGCATAATATTAAAATTTATGTGTGATTTAAAAAAAAAAAATATATATATATATACACTCCTGGTCAAAAGTTTGGGGTCACTTAGAAATGTCCATTCCACTCCATTATAAAGAGAATACAAGCTGAGATCAGTTGCATTGTTTTTTCAATCAGGGCAGCAGTTTTCAGATTACATTATGTGCTTACATAATTGCCCAAGGGTTCTCGATTATTGTAGAAAGAAATTACTGATCTTTAATGGAATATCTACATTGCCCATTATCAGCAACCATTCATCCAATGTTCCAAAGGCATATTCTGTTTACTAATCTCATATAATTTTAAAAGGCTAATGGAGAAAACATTGGAGAACCCTTTTGCAATTATTTTCCAAATACTTACAATCAGGGCTGGAATTTCACAGCGGCCGCGGCGGCCATGGCTGTCGTTGCCCCTTGCGTTGGCCGTGATGCCTGTTTGGAAAATCGGAGGTTCACAGGCCACTGTGGCCTTGGTGCCCCTTTCTTTCAATATTCTACTTTGCGTCCGACTAATAGCGATTTTAATTTACCCTATGGCCTGTCAAAATTATTTTAGCATTCACAGCACAAATTAATTTAGTCTTTTACCCTGTTCGCCTTAATCCGGCGAACAGGGAGCAGTTGGGGGTTAGGTGTCTTGCTCAGGGGCACCTGATCCATGGATGTGGATGTGGGAGAGCTGTTTTAATCACTCCCCCCATCTGGATTTTTCCTACCAGTCAGGGATTGAACTGGCCACCCTTTGGTCACAGGTCTGATTCCCTAACCAGTAGGCCACGGAAACTGTAATGCTTCATACAGTGATGCAGGTCTACTGCTGTGAAAAGGCTAAATACAACTCTGATCATTTTTATGTAGCCTACTGTATAGTTAACTTTGGCCTTAGTGCCCTGACATGTGGCCTTTGTGACCCCCGCCAAATATGCCTAACTGAAGGCCAAGTGGCCCCTAATATTATGATTATGCCTGCTTGCAATTATTCTGTCTATAATGGAGTGGAATGGAAGTTTCTAAGTGACCCCAAACCTTTGACAGGAAGTGTATATATATTATTATTTTATGTTCTTAAAACTTGATATAAAAAAAAAGGCTCCAAGGACGACTCATTCATTCAGGCTTCTGGCAGATATGCCTTCATTCAACTGGACTTAGGGGCAAAGAGCACTGAAGAGCATACAGAACAAATTAAAGCACCCGGCTTCACTACATGTGTATGAACTAGTCTCCAGTTTTGGCATTAAATAAAATACAGCATAACTGCAGGGAATCTGAAGAAACACAATTCACATGTATATTAAAAATGCAAGTACTACAGCACTTTTTTTTCTAGACAAAGCAAACCAGGAGGCGGAGGAGATGGGTGAGTGTGATTTCTTGGGAACAGAGTCAAACAGAAACACTTTGTATAAGTGAGGGGGTGCTGATGACACATGCAAAAGCATAGCAAATTACACCCCATGAGCTTCCTCACCGTTTCCCATTGACTGACAGCTCTGCTGGTGGCAGGGGACACACACACACACCAAACACACTCTCAGAAACACAAACACATAAAAAAAATACAGACGTACACACACGTATCATACACAGAAACACACACACACACACACACACACACGGCTGCATGTTTATCAGAGATGACATGTCCTCATCAAAAGAGGATCTCCTTTCCTTATTCTCTTTCAAGGGGAACCGAGTGCCAACCTGCCATGGAAAGAAGCCATCACAGAGGTGTTGCTCTGACTCCAGGAGCAGTTGAGAGAGTGAGGGAAAAAAAGAGGAAGGGAGGAGGGGAGCAACTGGGAGTGGAAGATGGACAGACATAGAGAAGCAGGAAAAGAAATAAACACACCGAGAAAAGGAGAAAGAGCCCAGAGAGATAAAAAGAAAAAGAGACCAGAGCGATAGAGAGAAAGCCTTCTCTGAGGCTGAGAGAGAGAGAGAGAGAGAGAGGGACAGAGATGGAAGGGAGGAAGAGAAAGAGATTTTTCTTCCTTTTCGCACAGTGTGAGTCTGACTCCTCTTTGACAGTGTTTCATGTTTTGGGTCTCTGTGGTGAAGCCACATGGACTAGATGAAGAGAGGAAGACAAGAGCCACCCTCAGGACCCCTACAAGGGCTGCCCACTTAGCTGCCACGTTAGACATTCTTTTTAAGGGGAGCTTTTTAAAAATACAAGCCTAGGGCAAAACACCTGTGCAAAAACGGCCATCACTCAATGAAATAAATGCATTTCCAGAAGATTCTTTAAAATATGAAACATTTATTGACCGGCCCTGTACAATAGAGACATTTGCATGTATCTTTTATACTCAGAGACTTCCTTGATCTGAGTATTAGAACTGATTTGGAGGAAGTGAGAAGGTCTTTACCGTAAGGTGGATTTTCCGAGCACTCTACTCTGCACAGTGCAGTGAGGTGTTACATACGGAGAGTAACAAGCCCTAATAACCCCTCAACATGAGCTCAGCAGACAGTCACTCCACTCTCCCTGGCCGCCGTGCAAAGCGCTCCCGTGCTCCTTGGCGACACAGGCGAGGGCCGAGCAGCAACATCCATGAAGCTCCAACTGTCCCCTCTGATTGGCTCTGGCTAGGAGCTTTGCAGACAGGAAGCCGGGGGGCAAAGCCCGCCTGTCTGCCATGCCCTCTGGCAACAAATTAATGGAGGAGGCCCTGCTGTGGCCGTCCATAGGGAGACTGGGTCAACCTCGCTGGCCCAGATGGTGCTTAAATAAACCTCTCAGACTACAGAGAAAGAGAAGAGAAGAGAGAGAGAGAGAGAGAGAGAAGAAGTGGAGGTGAATGAAGAGAAAGGGCAGTCACTACACCCGGCCTTGAAGCCGCCTCTACAGGATACAAAACCTACCCCTTGAACACAATTGGTACGGCAGTCAGAGTGCATGACTCAACTGGAGTGGAATGGCACTCCACACACAGGCATCACTCATGCACCCTCAACAGTACCTTCCCCATCCCAGGGTGCCCCACATTCTGGTGCTTCACGCAGTATCTCCAGGGTCCCCCCCATCTCTCTCTCAATCACTCTCAAACAAGTTGGCACATAGTGCTTTGCTCCTTCCAAACAAAAGTTAACACTGTTACCAGTGTGTGTGTGTGTGTGTGTGTGTGTGTGTGTGTGTGTGTGTGTATCAATATATCTGTGTCTATGTGTGTGTGTGTATCAATACAACTGTGTCTACATTATATGTGTATGTGTCTGTGTTTGTGTGTATCAATATAACTGTGTCTACAGTATGTGTGTGTGTGTGTGTGTGTGTTTCAATATCAATATAACTGTGTCTATATATGTGTGTGTGTGTGTATGTGTGTGTGTGTGTGTGTGTGTGTGTGTGTGTGTGTGTGTGTGTGTGTGTGTGTGTGTGTGTGTGTGTGTGTGTGTGCCCGTGTATGTGGGTCACAGTTTTGTTTGCGAGACCGCTGTGATGTTCAGTGTTCAAAGGGGTTGGAGCTTGACTGGCTTTGCAAAACATTCAGATCAACAAATAAAAAGAGACAAACAAGAATGCAGAGGGAAAAAAGAGTGAGTGTAAGCAGAAAAAAGAGACTGCAAACTCAAACAGAGCCAGCGATTGGGTTTGAAAGGAACTAAACAGTTGGACGGCCAGCGATGGTTAAATATGCATAAAAACAGGCCCCACCAGCTGGGACGTTCACACGAGTACAAACGCGGAGACAAGAAAAGGGCCACTCTGAGTTATCTCACCAAGTGCTGAAGACACACACACACACACAGCAAGGGGGCCACTGAGACAGCAAAGACGCAAAACACTGGCGTAAGAAACAATTGAGCAGAAAAAAAACTGACAGAATCATTAAGAATTAATGACGCAGTCACTCTCAAAAACAGCAGAGTTTCACTAGATCATACTCTGGTTATTAATGAATCATATATGTTTGATGGTCTGGTCAGTTTGGTCAAAGAGACCTTGGGGGGGAGATTACTTAATGGCTGTAGTCACATTTTACAGGCTCTTTAGCTCAGAAAAGTGTTCTTACTTACAGTAGCTAACACAAGACCAATTCTTAAATCTCAATTGAGATTGAGATTGGGTCAGAGACTTTTCATTCACTTATGATTTCCAAGGAGCATAACCAGCAGAGAAATCAAACTTCAGCTGGTACATTAAACTCTCTCCAAATCTATTCGGAAGCACAACAAACACATGTTTCTTGTAAACTAACCGGTTGTGTTGAACAGCCTAACTGCACTCCACTCCTGTCTATGCCAGATAAGCGGTTATGATTGGTTCCTGGGATTTTGGTGATTTAGAAATCGGTTTCAATAGTAAGCTCTCCAGACGGACCTGCAATTAATTCATTAAAGAGTTAATTCAAATTTTCTAGCAGGTTGTTTGGGTTGACCCAGACTAGTTCTTAGTAGTTATCTCTGTCAATGTCCATTTGTCCAGTAAATTACATGATGGAGGAGAAAAGGTTGAACTTGATTTTTTCTTCCTACAAAGGCTTTGGAAAACTCAAAGTAATACATATTTTTTGCTCTAATAAGTACAGACAAGAACAGAGAACAGAAGAGCAGAGCAGATAAAAGAGAAGAGAAGAGAAGAACAGAGAAGAGAAGAGAAGAACAGAGAAGAGAAGAGAAGAGAAGAACAGAGAAGAGAAGAGAAGAGAAGAGAAGAGAAGAGAGGATGCACCCACCTTTGAGATGAGGGCAGCGTGGATCTTCTTGAGCACATCGTCCATCTCCAGGAGCTTGGGTCCGATGAGCGAGCTATGCGGGCCGCTGATGTGACCGATGTGGTCCAAGCCCAGGTAGTGCAGGATCAGCATGTCCCAGTCGTCCCGCTTCAGAGTGCTGTCCAGGTGGCGCGTCACGTTGTTATCCACCTGTGGCGCAGCCAAAACACACACAACACGCAAAAAACTTTCAAACACTGTATTCCGTCAAAGTGCTTAACAAATGACAGAAAAAAAAACACAGAAAAAAAATGAAAAGAGGAAGTACTGTATGTCTCTGCCTCTTATTTGAAAGTCAACTGGTCGAGACATAGCATTACTGAAATATTTCCAAGGTTTCAAGACACAGATTATGCTCTACTGAGAATGTACACCACAAGCAAGGCATACGCAAGAGTGAAACATAAATTAAACAATGTACACCGTCTCCGTCTCTAACATGATGCAACATTGTGTTTTCCTATGTGTATTGTGTTCCCTTCACATATGCTCTGAATTAAAAAAAAATAAGCGTAAAAATACACTTTTCTCTACTTTTAACGGCCTTAATACGTGCATAAAACTTAAATTGATACACTCACTCTAATGAAATTATATTGCTATCAATAGATGGAGGTCTGACGGGCTACTGAAAAACACTTCAAAAAGCTGCTCTGGTGTAAATTCCCAGTACGTCCTGATAACCTGAGGACACTCTTGACTGGGGGGGCGAGTGTTTACGCTCTCCAACAAACAGCCTTAGGCCTCACCTCAGTATAGTCGGAGACGAAGAAGGAGGTGGTGCCGTCGTACTCCATGAAGTGCTTCGGGAAGAGCTTCACCCAGGTGTCATCTCCGTAGAAGACGATGCGCTTGCCCGCCGTCTTGGCCTGCCACAGGAGGTTGTCTTCGTGGAGCGCGGGTGAGTTCAGGTTCATCACGACGTCGATGAAGCCAGGGATGCTGCCAGTGGTCAAGGCCTGGGAGAGAGGCGGGGGAACAAAGGATGTTTTGATTCAGACACAACATAAAGATTCTTGTCGTGTCAATAAAGTTTTGAAATTATAAAACTGAACTGCGCGACAGAAGGAGAGATAGTCACAGAAAAATGGAAACAGAAACAGAAAGATGGAAACGTGTGTGTGTGTGTGAAGGACAGACAAGGACAACATATCAAACCAAAACACAGTGTATATATTTTTGCAAGTGTGTGCCTGGGACTGTTTTGACTGTAGAAGCAGAATAAAGAGAAAATGAGAAGAGAGAAAAAGAGAAGGAATGAGGAAGTGTGAAAGAAAAGAGAGGAAAGATGTTGAGTATGAAGGACAGTGTGGTTACAGGGGCAGACACCAAAGCAACTGTGTCCACTTATAAATCTCAGGTAATGACATTTGATGGCATGTTTGATGAGGCACCTCGATGACTTCCTCGGTACTCTGATTCAGAATGATATCTAAAAATGTATGACTGTTTAAGCTTTAAACGGTTTACCATGTTGTAAGTCACTTTGGTTAAAAATGTGTCGGCCAAATGTAATGTAATGTAAAGACATGGGCAGTGATCTAGGTCAAGACTTTCAAAAATATGAGAGGTCTGGCAAATTTAGAAAAATAGCCTACCATATCAAAATAGCCTACCCAGATAAACACAGGCCTAAGACAGAAAAAAGGAAAAGACAGGAATGCAACTGATAAAACAGAAACAGTATTTCCACACGCCAGGGACCTAATCAGTGTAAGTCAAACTAAAGACCTACCTACCTAATCAGTGTAAGTCAAACTAAAGAACCTCTCAGTGTACAGTGCTTGGACACACATACACACACACACATCTCTACCATTACCAGGTGTCTAGCAGCACACACACACACACACACCTCCACCATTACCATGTGTCTAGCAGCACACACACACACACACACACACAGTTGCTATGTTACGGGGACGCTGGCGAGACACACCGCTCCGTCTGGCATCATGTTTTTGTTTGTTTTTATGTAATGTTCGTAATTTTATGTAATGTTCTGTTATTTTTTTGTATTTATTTGTCAAGTTAAATGTTTTCACCTTTTATTTACATTATTTTCGATAGTTTTGTGTTATTTTTGGTCCTTTTTTTCTGACTGATAACTAACAGTAACGTTAGTTTCTATTCGACTGGGCTGATGAGCTTGCCTTGACTAGAAGCTAGCCGTCCCTCTTCCATCTGATGCTGCACATCCTCTGTCTGGACTCGTCTGGACGGAAAGATTGCTCAGGGCAATGGGCCTACTCTGCGAGAGATCTGCAGCAGCCACGACCACTGAGCTGCGGCTGACCTGCGAGCTGCCATAACGTTAACGTATAGCCTCTGACGCTGGGTGCCTGCAGTCTGGATTGAGTGCTGACGTGGGGAGCTCTGATGGCGACGTCGGGAGCCATGAAGCAACAAACGTCTTGCTAAAGCCACCGAGCTGCTGATCAGCAGGAAGATCGCCCATCATGACTTCAGACTGTTGTTCTTCCGGTGCTCTGCTCTCCAGACTGCCAGTAGTGCTAAATTCTCTGAGTTGGTCAGTGAAAGAACTTTGTTGGTCTTGCATTGGCAGTTTTACGCGGGTCATCATTGCCCTTGGACTTTTTCAGCCGGTTGGAAATTGGACTAATTTTAAAATGATTATTATTATTTTATTTATTTATTTTCAATTTGCTGTGTTGTCTGTCTTGTATGTCTTAGTGTCATGGAAGGCTGGCGACTACGCATTCCGTCCGCATCTTTTGTGTTTGTTATTTTTAAATGTTTTTGTCATGTGGTGTCAACGCTGGTGACTCACGCCAGCTCGCCTGGCATTTTTTTTTGTCTTATTGTCTTTTGTTTTTTGTCAATGTCTTGTATGTGGAGCGCTTTGGGTTGCACTTTGTGCATGTTAAATGCGCTATACTAAATAAAACTGACTTGACTTGACACACACACACATATCTCTACCATTACCAGGTGTCTAGCAGCCTCTGTTTGTGTTTTGGCTGCAGGCAGCAGTTGCTGCATCCTTGGCCATAATCACACTCTGCCCTGTAAAATCATGATAATCATCTAGTCTCCACAGCAGTGCTGCTGTAATAAGAGATTTTCCAAGACACTAAATCCAAGACAATTAACCCAGGATGTCTTTGCTGTGTGTGTGCATATGTGTGTGTGTGTGTTTATATACGTGCTCTTGGAATCACAAGCTCCATCCTTCATAATCAGTTGTTTTGTTTTCCCCTCTCCATCACTGTTGCCACCGATTCCCAGTCTGGTGTATGGAGTGACATTTCTCCTCATCCTTTGTGCTACTTGAGTTGTTGCTGTTCATTTAGAATGCCATTAGTCATGGTGGTTACTTAACAGACGCTGTTATTGGGTTGTCACCTCAAAGTGCACCGCGATTACGACGGCGGACCGCTCAAGCCCAAATCACGGCGACGGAACACTCTGGGCATCGGCTGCCTCATTAAGCTGAGATGCAAAGGCAATAAAGACGTCCCCTTTCTCCCCTTACTTTTCAGAGCTTTCAAAAACAGCTCACACACACACACACACACACACACACACACACACACACACACACACACACACACACACACACACACACACACACACACACACACACACACACACACACACACACACACACTGCCCTTTTATGTTCCACACGGCCTTCCTTGCTTGTGATTGTCGTTTTGTGCAGAAACACAGCACAATTAGAGCGTATTGCCTCTAACTGCAACAAATACCATCTGACATCTCTATGGTCCAGGATCTGACAGGGTGAAAAAGAAAACAAACAAAACAAATGTGAAAAGAAAGAAGAAGAGTAGGCTCATGCCTGCTTACAGAAGTGCCACTCATCATCATAGCATCTAGGCCGTGGGTAAGCCACTAAGCAGGCACGAATACTCCTGCTGAAGAGAAAGAAGGGCTCTCACATCTCCCCCAACTCACCCTCACACACAGCTTCACCCTCACACACACACATCTCCCCCAACACACCCTCACACACACCTCCTCAGCCACACACACACACACACACACACACACACACACACACACACACACAGAAAAAGAAAGCAGAAATGCTGGTCCAGCAGTGCTAGAGTCAGTACTCATACAGCATTTCATCAGCAGCTAGAGTCAGTACTAATGCAGCATTTCATCAGCAGTGCTAGAGTCAGTACTCATACAGCATTTCATCAGCAGCTAGAGTCAGTACTCACAGCATTTCATCAGCAGTGCTAGAGTCAGTACTCATACAGCATTTCATCAGCAGCTAGAGTCAGTACTCCCAGCATTTCATCAGCAGTGCTAGAGTCAGTACTAATGCAGCATTTCATCAGCAGCTCCCTCCTTCAGAAACGTCTGCAAACATGCAAATCTGGCGCCTGGAAAAGTTCCCACGGATATGCATTTTTGAAAGCTCCTGCAGTTAAAAATAACAAAGAGTCTTTTGAAGTGAGCACCCTGGACCGAAGCTCACTCAAGTCCTCAGGGGAGCCCCCGCGCTACTCTTAGAGAATCTCTCACACAGACTTCAAAAACCCACAAGAACTGTGGAATTTGCATGTCTTCACATAAGGACAAGTTGAATTTTTTTTTGTCTGGAACGATCACTTCATCCAGTATTTGAACCCGACACTGTTGTTCTCTCATTCAACAAACAGAACATCAGCAGTTTCGGTAGCAAGTCAAACAGTTTTCTCAAACAGAGAATAGTAATGCCTCTTCTACTCACAGGCGAGGCCCTATTTTGACTGCAATACAGCAGCACCTCAAGGCTTCAAAGAGTGGAAGGGGGGGGAAGTAAAGAAAAATAGAATCCAATGTGAAACCCATTGTTTACCTGACGCTGATAAAGCAAGCTGGGGGCTATGCCAACCACTGGGGGACCAAGAAAAAAAAACTACCAACTGCGAGCCTGGTTGCTGCTCTCCAGCATTTCTGTCGATTTCATCATAGATGAGGTGGGGGTCCCACTGACAATTAGCTTCAGCCTCTCCTGACTAGCAGTCAGGCAAGCAGGCAGCGACACACACACACACACACACATGTAATAGAGGAGCTCATAAGTTTTGGAGGATGCAGACCCTGGTGCACAACACACACACACGAGGAGTGAAGGAGATGGACAGCTCCGGAGGATGCAGGCCCTGGTGCACAACACACACACACACACACAAAGGCAAGGAGCAGGAGAGCACACACACACACACATAGGCTAGGAACAGGAGAACTGAGACACTGAGAGACTGAGAGAGAGACACACACACACACACACGTGCTAGGAGCTGGAGAGGATGCAGACCCTGGTGCCCAACACACACTGAGCCCCAGGGCCGGAATCCATGGAGATTCCCAGAGCACACAGACATAAAACAGCCTCTTTCAGACTCGGGCTGCTCACACTGGAGGCACTGAGAGAGAACATTACTACTCATTACGCAACAGCAGCACATGCAGCTCAAGGCACATCAGCAACATGGAAATCTCGACTTCTTTCAAAGATGCAAAGAGAAGGTAAAATCATCCAGAATGTTTTTTTACCCTTTCCACACACACACAAAACATGACAAAACCTTAGCCAGAGTACCTGAACAACACTATTCAGCCCAACTGAACTGCAGCTTCCATTTTCTAGACTACAGTAACTTCTGCAGCCACTCACGTACGTCAGTCTTCTCATGGAGCAAATTCCTTCCATGGTTCAAACCCTAACCTCAACCTTAAGCACCATTTTCAACCTTGTGTCATAGATATCAATACTGAAGCACAGGGGATCGCTCATCTTCTTTTCAGTCAGCTATTATTTTCCAGAGGATACCCTCTCTTCACAGTGAATGTCACATTGGCAGTGGCAACTTTTATAGCTCTTTTTGACCATTTCAATAAGAAATCCAGACTGGAAACACAGGAAATTTGCATTTAATCATCTGATGTGCATAAAAATTCAGTTCGCTAGAGGGGGTGGATTAATTCTCGATTAGCATAAGGTGTGATGCGATCAAAGTTTATGGAAACAGTTTATCTGCATGCATAATCACTGCCTTTATACCTACAACTATGTGTTTCCATAAACTTTACACTGACGAGTCCGACCGTAGGTTTTGATCCCACAGCTTTTTAGCTCTTCCCTTGATTAGGAGAATTTCACGTATGCACATTTTCTTTAGCCAGGTTTTCACAAATAAGCATACTGTAGAATATGTGAACATGCTGAATGGTAACCTGATCTTGACTAGATGACTTTCATTACATCAGTCCCCATGTCACAGTCTTCAGGTGTGTCACCATTCCCGCACCCAGGATTCCCCCCTAGGCATGAGTCCCACTCCGTGACATCAGAGCGGGATGGGGTACTGAGGCACAGAGATTCATCATCTTTTCAGTCAGCTACTGTCTACATCCCTATCTACATCCCACACACCCCATTAACCCACCCCTCCATACACACACACCCACCCACCCACACACCAGTCAGCAGTCAGCTACTGTTTTCCAGCGGATGCCCTACCTCTCTCATGGGGCATGTCATAACCCATGACATACAAACTGAACTGAAGCCTCCATGTCACAGCGATTCATCACTGTCAAGTTCACAAACATTCTAACATAGTCCTCTCTACCTCTACCCACGATATGTTAAATCTAACTTAACTTCAGCATTCACGCTAAAAAGATAACATGCCTAACCCACATTTGCCCCGACTACGTTGTGGGTGACATTAGTGGTGGCATCAGTCTGGCCCAGGAGGACATGCCGATCTGAAGCAGTGTGCACGTCACAGTAGCTATCAGGAGTGTCACCGCTGCCCTGCCCGTCCAGACCTCCCCCGCTGGTGCAAATCCCAATCCGTGACATCAGAGAGGGCAGACAGGCTTGACCACCTCTGCGCCGCACTGCTGGGGACTTAATGAGGATGACGCGCAGACTGACCCCGATGGAGCGGGAGTCACGTCACACCATGCGTGAAATGTGAGCTGGGAGCACGGGACAGCGTGGGGGCATGGGCGGAAGGATAGTACAGAGGTGTGTGTGTGTGTGTGTATGTGTATGTGTATGTGTATGTGTGTGTGTGTGTGTGTGTGTGTGTGTGTGTGTGTGTGTGTGTGTGTGTGGGGGGGGGGGCTAAGCAGAGCAGGGCAGAGCCGAGTGGGGCGGTGATTCAAATCCATCACACGGCCAAAGCCCTGGGATCTGAGGGATCTTATTTCAAGGTCTGGGGCTCTGTGCGGCGTGCGGCGTGCTGCGTGAGGTGGCGGTTGGCGCGCCGAGCATCTTAATTCAGGGGGCGCCGTCCCGCTGCCGGGGCCGCAGACACAAGGCCGGATGTGGGCATCAGTCAAGCTGTTTTTTGGGTTTTTTTCAGACCTGTCCAAGAGTGTCAGCTGTCAACAAACAACATCAACAACAAAGCAAATGACAGATGGTAGGAGAAACAGAGAGAAGCAACAGGGAAAATGGAGAGAGAGAGAGAGAGAGAGAGAGAGAGAGGGAGGGAAAGATGGGAGAGAGCAGAGAAAGACACGAGATTGTGAGGAAGACAGCAGGCTGGGGAGTATGAAAGAGGATGAGGATGTGGTGTGAAAGATAAAAGGACAGAAGAGAGAAAAGGAGAGGAGAGGAGAGGGGGAAGAGGAAAGGGTAGTTTGCGACCAAATGAGAGAGCAGCTGTAGAAAAGGACAGAAAGCCAGAAAAAAAAAAAAAAAAAAAAAGAGAATGACTCAAATATGCCAGAGGCTTTTGACGTGTGGCACACCTGGCCTGGACGACACTTTTGGCACCTGAGAGCAGCTACAACTGCACTGGGGCATGGGGCAACAGACACCTGTCAAATCCACCACCCCAGTCATGCTTAGGACGGAGGACATAGAGCACCTCAGCCAGCCCGGGGTGATTCACAGATCCTCTCCCATCCAGACAGCCCGTTTCCCTTCACCGCCAGCGGCTCCATCCTTTCAGACCTCCTTCTGTTGTTCCCACCGCGGCTGCCTGCCTTCACCGACTACTCACCCAGAGAATGTGCATGATTGCCCACACGTGTAATAAGCTACAGGGTAATCACCGGGAACGCAAAGACAGGCACGAAACTGAAATAGACCCGTGCACAAATCCTGACAGGTACACAAACCAAGTGGAGCGGGGAGGCGGCAGATCATCTGATGAAGGGATTCTCATCTAGAATATCAACATTTTTGGCAGCAACATTAAACTGTCTTGACACTGTTATTCTGAAAAAAAGGAAATAGCAACTGCAAGGCATGGGAGCTTTCCTCATAAGTCTATGCCTTAATCACCACCCAAACAACTTTTCTTTCCGCCCCACCCTTCATACTGCTGACATTTCATTAGTGTCACTCAAAAGGGACAGAGGATACCATAAAGCACAAAGGGAAAAAACTGCAGGCAGAGAGAGAGGTAGAAAACATCTCCATGTCCTTCCTACTAATCCATACAGTGTGTGTGTGTGGGTTTTTTTTTCAGTCACGACTTACCCTCTGAAAGAAATACAAAACATACTGCTTGAAATGCTTTTAAAAGGCTCTGCTAGTCAACATGATGCTTTAATAGACCAAAATTCAGTGATCTAATCACACTAACTATGTAGCATTCAAACAGAGAAAATTGGTCTTCTTTTCCCCTCAAGTAAAGTATTATCAAATGCTGTCTTTCAAAAGCACCTCTTTCATCAGAGACTATTATGACTAGTAGGCGGCATTACATTCTGTGTCAAAGAGCCATGACAGCTTTTTAATCAGACCTTCCAGTATTAAGCAAAACACTTAAAAATACTATCAGAGAAGGAACACAATTATGCCTTTGCCCAGAGAGATCATGTGCCTTAGCAACAGCAGTTTCCTTTAATTTACCGACATTGAACCACACCTGGGCGACCCAGCTTAGAGTAGGCCATCCAACTAACCATCCATCCATCTCACAGCCAATGAAGTGGCAAAGACACTGAAAGATACTGAAAGAGACATGGTGCAATGCCTGGGCCATCACAACAAACTGCCCACTTTATCAGAACAAATGGTAGACAATGGCTCTTTTCAATCACTCAGTCACCCCTGCGTGGAAAACACTCCAGTCCTGCAGAGCTTTGGGGACTGCAGTTATTGCCTTGGGGTGCTGCGGCAGGCTACGCCTTTCAGGGGAAATAACACTCTGCGTTCTTCACTTGCGGTGGAACAGAAGCCTTGCTCGAGTAATGAATTGAGAGCTGGCTGAAACAAGTGGCCAAAGTAGCTGTTACACAGGGAAACAGCAGACACTGGCAACCAGCCCCCTGAAAGAATGAAAAACAGACGGAGAAGGTAGTACATGCACAACACGGAGCGGAAATGTCTTCAGACGGCAGACAGTAAGTAAGTACAGTCTATCTTGCATTGTCTACACTGAACATGCACCAGGCATTTCATTTGGCTGCCAAACGTTTTGCCATGTGCGGTATTCTTAGAAAACACGGACAAATGAAAGAACTGAGAGCAATGACCCATAAAATGAGCTAAAGGAATGAATAGAAAGGAAAGAACTGTCTGTTCTTTGACCCAGACTTCAAAAGTCTGCAAAAATAGACAGCAATTTCACCTCTGACAATGGCATAAACTGCACACAATCATATTCCTGCACACCTCCTCACAGATGTGACTCTGGCTCAGCAAAAATAGACAGTGGTCAACTTTAGACTTTTTCAACTAGTTTACCTTTTGAAAGCATGAGAATCTACACAACTGGACTCAAGTCAAGTATGTTGGCTGAATGCTGTGCAATTTTCGAGCTGCACCATGTAGCTGAATTTACCAATTCAATACCAATACGTCATGATCTTTTCCTTTCCTTTAATCAGTGATGTCATTTGAGCCTTTGAACCCAAAATATGTAATGGCTAAAGTTGCTTAATGTGGTAATTTATTAAATAATCTCTTTTGTCACCCTATTACAGATCTTTTTTTTTCAGATTTCATTTTCAGATACTGTACTGTACTGAGTACTGTGTGAAATGGAGCCAGGAACTGAAAACAGCCAGCCAGCAAGTTGTTGATTCAATGAGGACTAAAATGTGGGTTAGTTGGCCGAGCCACGTCTATTTATGTTAAAACAAACAAACAAACAAACAAACAAAAAAACTGCAGTGACAAGTCTGCGCATCCTTGGCTTCTTTCTGTGACTAAACCTAAACCTATATCGCCACCTGCTGGCACATTCTAGTTCTGAATCATTCAGTGGTTTAAGGCAGTGGTTCTCAACCTTTTTTCAGTGTTGTACCCCCCGTGAAATATTTTTTCAGTCAAGTACCCCCTAACCAGCGCAAAGCATTTTTAGTTGAGAAAAAAAGACTTAAAACGGAGCACTGTGCCATCAGTGTCTAATTTATTAAACTTTGGAACTAATAAACACATACACATACAACTTATATTTTCCTGAAATATTTATTAAATAATTGTTTTTTAAGTATTTTTGCATGGATTCTACTTTTTAAATATATGCATATTTTAACCCTTTTTTAGGGCATTTTCACTACCTCTATTCATAAGGATTTATTCTGGTCATTGTAAATGCCACACACACATATTATATATTGTTTTTTCCGGCAGAGTCTAGGCTATCCAGATCTGCCATCATTTCATGTATTAGTACTAGCATTGATTTTATTTAGATTTTTAAAGAATTAAAATATAAAAAGCGTATTATAAAAACGTATTATATTTTTACATGTATCTCACCACAGCAAGCTCATGGCTCTACATGCATTTCATGTGTGTGTAGGGCAGACTGTCCTGAATCTGGCAATATCATTGCCATGGTGGATTCTCTGGGGCTGAGCAATTTACAGACATATGTGGTGTGCGCCTTACAGAAATAAATGCCATTTTTTTTATTTAGTGATTAAAAATGACCTCTCTGCGCTCCATATCTGGAACACGAACTGATCTGACCTGACTTGATCCGAGTTTACGTCTGTGTGCCTGTCTGCACTCATGATTCTCTACAACTTTTTACTGCGTTGCCATGAACAAAGTAAAGGCAAAAAGGTGTTTCTTTGACAAACAGATTGGGATGCAATGTGAGCCTTGAATTGGATGCCATGCAGGAATTTGCTAGGATCTCAAAACCGGATTATGAACATTCTTTGCCATAGAGAAACACACAATAGCGTTGGATTATAAACATGCTTTGCCACAAAAACAGACAAAAACGTGAGGTAAGTCAAGCTATATGAAGTTATTATTTTGCTGTCACTTCGTCTGTTTTATAACCCAGAAGGATGTACTTGGTATCAAATGATCGCTCTGTGTCTCCTCATTCATCTGATATGCTTGCCATATCTATGCGTTCACGGGTTTCGCGAGTCATTCAAATGAGAGTAATGGGTGCGCAGGTGAACGCAGAGACTGTAAATGATGCAATTTGATTTAATTTCATGATTTTTTTTAATCTTCATACTTTAACGTACAGACAAGTGCGTGGTCTCGTTGGAAAGCCCCACTTCTGCTCTGTCACACAATAAAGGTTTCTATGAACAGTTGCGGCGCAATGTAACAGAGAAGAAAGGGTGTGTTTTTTGACACACTTTGCGTCAATCGGTTTCTAAGGGTTAAAATCTCACGTACCCCCAGGGGTACGCGTACCACCATTTAAGAACCACTGGTTTAAGGCATTGGTTCTCAAAGTGGGGTCCGCAGCACATTGTCAGGAGGTCCCTGACAAAGTTTGCTACAAAATATGAAATTGTCCTATATGGCGAAAAATGTTACAGTATCAGTATTTGCCCAATTGATCTGCTGATATGTTACATCAATACGTCAAAACATTTTACTATTAAATAACCGCCAACAAAATGAAAGTTATGTGAAGCAAACACTATGTGGCCTATAGGCCTACATTTGACAAAGAAACAACAATCCTTAAAAAAAAAAAACTACATACTGTCAAAGTTTGCTAGCATGATTATATTAGCTCTCTATGTTTTTAAAATACATATAACATAAGCATCTAACAGAAAGGCTCTACAGGCTCTACAGTTACATGATTAACTTATTAAGTTTTATGTGTTGCGATTATGAGGGGTCCTTGGAGAATTTTTCACTCCATGAGGGGTCCCCGGCCAGTTTGAGAACCCCTGGTTTAAGGAAATGGTACTGGGCAATTTGGCCAGAAAAAGAGACTAAATCAACACCTCACCTTGATCCTTGGCATTGTGACAGTAGGCGGTCTAGCCTTGGCCACAAAACTGTGAGTGGACCCTCGCTCCACCAGGTGCCTTGTGTATGGCATGTATTTTTTTCCATTGGGTCCAAACACAAAATCCTCTCTGAGGGCATCGATCAGTACTATCACCACCCTTTTAAACAGAGGCGGGGGGACTTTGGATGAATTAGGACCATTCCCTGCACAAAAAGAAATGAGTTTAGTTAATGCATATATATAACCAATTTGCTTATGATTAGGTCCCTAGATAAAAACACAGAATATGGGTTTGGAGCTTTAACGTCATCAGACAACCACAATAAAAAATATCTTGATTTCCTCTTTATTCTTAGCCTAATGTTGTCTGTATGTGTGTGTGTGTGTGGATACACAATTGCTTCCAAATACACAAAACCTCTAATGCAAGTCAATCACCAATTCAAGAACACAAAAAACCCCCTAAAACATCACTCTCGCTTAGTTATGGTCGTCATGAAACGGGACAGCATACTGTAAGCAATATAACATGAGTAGGAGTGGGTTTGATAAAAGATATTGCCACGGCTGTAATTCTCTATATCTCTACACAGTCGTTAGACAGCATACAGCAACTGGATACAGGAAATGCAGTTACACCTGGAAACACAGGTGGATAGCTACCTGCCAAGGGTTCAGCTGGCAGGTCAGACAGTTTATTCTTAGATGAGAAAGATGATTTGACAGGGACGGGGAAAAATCCTCTTAAGAACAGGGCAAGGCCCAATAACTCAAATATGAGGCAAAACGACGCAAAAACGGACGAACTGACTTTCATTATGGCAACTATAACCTACTTCCTTGCTGGACAATCTAGCTCAAGACACAGGATATCTTAGCTAGCTAGTTTGATTAATTTGACAGTTCAACATAAACTAGCGTGTTGTTTCGTTCAATTACTATTACCCTTGCACATTAATGCCACAATGACTGACAACATCAGCAAATGTACGACATATAATAGACCAGTGGCATGCTTTTAAAAAGAGTAAAAACAACACGCAGTGATGCTTTAAACGGAGTTAACGTTAGCATTCAACTTAATCCCTCCACAGCAACAGCAACGTCGGTAACCAGCAGTGGCATCGGCATATCCAGCAAAGAGCGCCTTTCTATTATACAATTGTCCCCTTCTGTCGGTTTGAGGACTGCAATTCAAACGACTCTGTTTATTTTAAAAGCACCGTGTGATTTATACGAAATGTATTAAACTGGATGCAAATACAAATTGGAACCATAGATTGGAACAGGTGGTACTTCCGTGTTGTTACGAACTAAGGGTAGGAAGTAGGGTTAAAATTATTGGCGTCGTGTTGATTCGCGAATGTAAAATAGACCTTCTAGCGACATCTGCTGGGGGGAAAAGGCTTCTATCCACACGCCAACACATGGCCAGAAAGAGTGCTGTTGCTTGTTTTCAGTTAACAGCTCATGCTGAAGCAGTAATCATCATGTAATCGTTCTCCCCGTTGTGAAACAATCTGTTGCAGCACCAAGACAACAGACACAAGGCATTTTTACCCAAAAGGAATGCTTTAATTACAAACGTAACAGAGGTACACAGTCAAATGAGAAATTAAATCAACATTAACCTTAACTAATGGAACAATTATATGCAAAAGTCATATAATAAAGAACAGGCAAATAAGTATAAATACTGAATATATAGCCTATACACTGGATTATTCATAAGAAATAAGGCAATAAACTATTTTTAACAGTTCACTTTTGAATGAGTTTATTTGGTGTAACTCCATCCTTTTGCATCAGCTCAAGTCTCAGTCAAAGAGTTCCTCTAGTATGGAGGGAAACGTTGGGTGGCTGGAGTGGCGATTGGTAGGCTGGGTGTCGGGATGTTGGAGGATAAAGAGAAGAGAATCATTAAGATACTCCTTGGGTACAGACAGGGTAGCATCACACCATGATCTATTTTTTTCCCTTTTACAACTGAACTGAGCATGGTTATTATGATTTATAAACAAACTATGACCAATGGGTAAAGACTGCAGTAGGAATTGTACTTTTTTGTAAACTTATCTTCAGACTGAATATGAACCAATGACTATATTTACAATTATTGATATGAACTATTCAATCAATCAACTCTGGTGTGATTATTTTGTTTAGACAGTTGAGTTGAACCTCACCAGTGCCATGGACATGTCATCATCTGATTCCTCCTCGAACTCCTCTATCTCTGGTTCCTCCTCCTCCTCCTCCTCCTCTTCCTCCTCTGGTTCCTGGATCTCATCCTCATCTTTGTCCTCTTCAATCAAACTAAGCCTATAGGATTAAATGATGAGTACACACAGAGTTAGAGAGAGTGAGGCTGTTTACTAGCCTGGCTCTGCCTGTCTACGTACACAGAGTTAGAGAGTGAGGTTGTTTACTAGTCTGGCTCTGCGCCGCTTAATTTCATTTCGCTTCAGTAGTAGTCTGGCACAGATGTACGTTCAACAGATTTCTTGTGGAGAAAACCAACCGAGAGCCACCAACCAGCGAACAGAGGGCGTGGCTGAGAGTGATTACGTTACACCGACATGAACTTTGAATTTGCTACACACGTCCCAGCCTCTTTTTCGGGGAAAGCATAGTCCGCTTGGATTGATTGGAAACCTATGGGGCTACATCAACGTGGAGAGTGAAAATTAGGGTGAGAGTGAGGGCTTATATTTATTAAATCTTTGAGCAAACGTGAATAAAAGGCATAAAATAAGGTTGGTGTGAGTTATCTGTGTGTACATGGGATTTAGGCGACCTTTACATTTCTATTTTTAGCTCTTTCCAGTTTACTAACAGGACTGTCACGAACAAAGTCAGTCGAGCTGTCTGTGGGTTTGGCAAGCTTAACTTTACATGTCATATATACAGTAGATATACTGAAGTTCCACAGTTAGCTAGTTAGCAAGCTAACGGTTTTACATGGGAGGTTATGGTAATTTAAGTGTTAGCTACAAGCTAAATTTGTCCTCTACACTGGGGTATTGGGAGCAAATTAGGTTGGTAATGTATGTAGTTTTGGCATGAGTCAGTTACATATTTCTTATACATATAACCGTTAGTAAAAGGATTGAATGTCCTATGAATTAATAACTAAATGAAACATGTCAGACTTTTTCCCGTAGAGGATCGTAGTCAAGAGTCTGGTTCACAAGGCTAGTTGTTTATGGCTTTTTACTTTATGGCTTCTTATTACTGTTAATCTACTTTTTAAAATTGCTGTGACACATATCACAGTGTATGACATTTCACTCTGTATTTCAAGCAAGTTGAGCCTTAATGAGACAGAGGGGACAGTGTGTGTGTGTGTGTGTGTGTGTGTATGTGTGTGTGTGTGTGTGTGAGTGAGTGAGAGAGAGAGGCGGTGTGTGGGTGGCAGGAAAAAGAAGGGAAGAGAGCCGGAGAGTGAGAACCCCTGAGGGTCTGTGAGTGTGTGTGTGTGTGTGTGTGTGTGTGTGTGTGTGTGTGTGTGTGTGTGTGGCGGTGAGTGGGTGGCAGGAAAAAGAAGGGAAGAGAGCCGGAGAGTGAGAACCCCTGAGGGTCTGTGAGTGTGGAGGTGTGTGTGTGTGTGGCAAGAAAGGCGTGCGTTTCTGACGTGGGAGGGCAGACTCACAGATCCAGCTGAGAGCTGATGTCACCGGAGACAGAGGAGGAGCCATGAGCCTGACGCTTCCTGCTGGACACAGTCTTGCGCTGCAGGGAGCTACGGGGGGTCACAGAGAGGAGGAATAGTGTGTATGAGGGACAGACAGAAACACTAACATAAACTAAATACAGCGTCTGCTTCTGTGAGTGTGTGAGCGTGCCTGATACTTCCGACTGCAGAATGTGAGTATGATTTATGTGTGCCATTGTCAGAAGCTTGCCTGAGTGTATGTCGGTGAATATGTGTGTCTTTTGACTGTGAGGTATGTACATGTATTATGGATGTCTAAGTGTAAGTGAGTGTATGGCTCTGTTCGAAACGGAAGACAGCTGACTGCTGCCTCCCTCCCTAAATAGAGAGCTGTCTCACTAGACATGACTTTGGATTGAATGCATATTTTAAAAATGAGCGTTGCCATTTAACCCAAATGCCCCAGCAGCAGCACGGGAGAGGAGAGCTTATCTGACAGAAGAGTTGCATTGTCTGTAGTGAGGTAATGTTAGATTACATTGCAAAAATATCACCATGCATTCATAACCTTGTGATTCAGTGAGAATGATCCCAAAACATCAAAAAGTATGTCTTTGTGACATTTCTGTATTACATTTTGTCAAGAAGAAAAATAAATAGCAAACTGTTCCCAACTGAACAGTCCTTATAGTGCTGTAAACCGCTCCTGGCTGCGCCTGGCAAATCCGCCATCATAATAACAATCCGCAAGAGCGCCTGTTGTTAAAGGCAATATGACATGACGCTCTGATTGGTTTACTGCACGTTACGCCCAAACCACACCCATGATTAATGTAGCTACTTCAGACCACCCCATTTTAGATTTGTGTCGGGCGCAACAGTCGTTTATCCCGCTGGTAAAATAGCAACAGCGCCCAAGATCCACCCACAAATCTACTTGCGCTTTGCGTTTGATACTTGCGTTACATCATTACAATAGCGCCATTCAACAGATTCAGCAGCCATTACCGATGTCATCCGCCATTTTTGTTTACTTTTCACAGCTGTTTCAGACGTTGCCGCAAAGGATTATGGGTGATAGGGAGCATGAAGTGTGCATCGATGTTGCCTTCAAAAACGACCGTTATTCGGGAAATCTAAGATGGTTTTTTCGATTTTGAACCGCACCTGCTGCCTCGCTCCCCAGTTAGACATTTTAAAAGGCAGCAGTTTTTACTGTTTCGAACAGGGTCTGTGTATCCATGTTCTGTATGTAATGTATGTTCTGTATGTATGTGTGTTTGTATGCGTGTGTGAATGTGAGTGTGAGTGTGTATGCGCTTCTTTGTCTACCTGTGTGTGTTTGTGTGGGAGTGTGAGTGTGTATGCACTTCTTTGTCTACCTCTGTGTGTGTGTGTGTGTGTGTGTGTGTGTGTGCGTGCGCTTCTTTGTCTACCTGTGTGTGTGTGTGTGTGTGTGTGTGTGTGTGTGTGTGTGTGTGTGAGAGCAAGTACCTTTCCTCAAACTCGTCCTCTGACTCTCTCTCTGAGATGGGCTGCTCTGATGGCTGCAGGGACTCTCGGTCTGGGCTGTAGGCCCTGATGGAGCCGGCGGAGGCTGAGCCGTGCTCGGAGGCCTGGAGCCCCTGGAGCCCCGGCCCCTTGCGCTGCACCGTGGACGTCAGCATGGGGGTGGCCAGCTGGCCAATGCTGCTGTCGCCCAACAGGGAGCTTTCGGTGACGCTTCGCACTGAACCTGCACCTCATGCATGCACACACACACACACACACACACACACAAGGAAGCACACACACACAGACAGACAGGTAGACACACACACCAGTTTCTATCTGTAAATCTACTCCAACAAAATGCCTTAAGCATCCGCTAAAAGACCTGAGCTTTGGATGTACTATCAAAAGTGTCTGTGAGGAGAGAGCATTGAAGAGTGACTCCCAGAAGGGGGCGCTGGTGTCTTGGCTGTGCTGAGCTGAGCTGACCTGGTCTGGAGCTGCGGCGTGGGCGCTTGGCTCTGGGGCTTGCCGTGCGAGAGGGCGGCGGGTCCTCGGGCCCTCGGGCCGCCCCCGACTGCAGAGAGCGCTCATACATCTTCAGCCACGGGCTCCTGACCGACACGCCCGCCTGCTTCAAATACTCCAGTCTGGGAGAGGGGACACACAGAAGACAGACAGGCAGACAAGCAGGCAGACAGACAGACAAACAGGAAGACAGACAAGCAGACAGACAGACAGGAAGACAGACAAGCAGGCAGACAGACAGACAAGCAGACAGAGAAGCAGACAGACAGACAGACAGACAGGAAGACAGACAAGCAGACAGACAGACAGACAGGAAGACAGACAAGCAGGCAGACAGACAGACAAACAAGCAGACAGAGAAGCAGACAGACAGACAAGCAGATAGGAAGACACGCAGGCAGACAGACAATCAGGCAGACAGACAAACAGACACACAGGCAGACAGGAAGACAGGCAGACATGGAAAATGAGATTGTCAATGACGAGGGACCTGTACAATTAACGGCATTCTATGTTCCTATGTGAGCATCTGTGCGTTTCATTATGTCTGTGATGGGAGTGGGGTGGGGTGGGGGTGTGTATGTCTGTGATGGGAGTGGGGTGGGGTGGGGGGTGTGTATGTCTGTGATGGGAGTGGGGTGGGAGCACTCACAGCTGCTGACGGTCCTGCCGCATGAGCTTGAAGCTGAACTCGCTGAGTACTTCCAGGAAGGCCAGGTTGGGTGGTGATCCGTTTCCCTCAACCCCGCCACGCAGGGCAAATTGGATGCCATCTCTAGCAAAGAAAGGAAGAGTTGGACAGGTTGGGACAGGCAGGCATAGAGAACATGGGTCACACACACACACACTCACAGCACACAAATGGCCACTGACTGGAGGAGTAGGAGACAGGTGGCCAGATAATCAAAGACATGTAAGTAGGCGTGTTGGGCAGGGGATGGCGGGCAGCCTGCCAAAGCCGGACAGAAAAAGACAGACAGACCAACGGGTGAGTTTTAGACAACTCACCCACAAGCAGACAAAGAAAGAGGTGGTTGTCAGACCCCTGGTTTTCAGGAGGAAAGACAGAGACAGGAGGACAGCTACATGTACTGTATGTGTGTGTGTGTGTGTGTGTACGCACTGGTGGAGGGTGAGAAGAGAAACACACTGCCAGAATGACAGGTACACGGAGAGAAGACAGGAAGAGTAAAACAAACACACAGACAGGCAGCCGATAATCAATAACACAGACAGACAGGCAGATAAACAGGCTATCAGACAAACCTGAAGACATAAAGACAGACTGTCAATCAATCAGATATACAGGTAGGGTTGTAAATAAAGGGTTGTGACAGGTACACACACACACACACACACACACACACACACACACACACACACACACACAGGCAGTGAGTAAGTGAGACACGCACTGATGCAGTGCTAGGAGAGGCTGGGGTGGATTTAAATGTTGGCAGACACGCCGGCAGAAAGAGACACACACATACAAACATGTGTGTGTGTGTGTGTCCGTGAGTGTGTGTGTGTGCGTGTGTTTGTGTGTGTGTGTGTTGTATGTACGCACTGGTGGAGAGTGAGAAGAGGCTTGCGGATGAGGTGCAGGTTGATGCCGAAGCTCATGGCGTGCCGTCTGGCCACCTCCCTCAGCTCCACAAACTCCTGACGTGTGTGCTGCTCATCTCCTAGGGCTGTAAACATCTGAGACACACACACACAAACACCCATGCAAGCACACACACACACACACACACACACACAGGCATGTTCTCTCTCACACACACACACACACACACACACAGGACGGAAATTAGCACGCACCACCAGCTAAATACGGGTGAATTTGTGACCTGTCGGGTGAATTTGGTCACTCACCAGCCAGGGTGGTGGGTAAATAGATGAAGCTAGCATAGCACAAATATACAGACAGATACACTATAGTACAGTCATTTTTATGAAAATAAAATACAAACATTTCTCGTAGGATCATGTAATGTTACCAGCAGTAGCCTATAATGGGTAAATCGCACTGATTTGAAGTTACTGTACCTACAATGACTACCAGTGAGCGGCCGTCTACCCCACAGCATTAAGAAACTGCCACAATGCTTTTGTCTGGTACTGTTACACTTATTTCAGAATGACTGCATAAACATAAACCTAGCAAGAGGAGCTGCGTTTAATCTTCACAGGCTAAAATTCTCACACAGATAGTTCTCTTTTGAAGTGGCACACTGTTGAGCATTTATAGGCTACTTGCGCTGCTGTGTCAGTAGGTCTGCTGAGCTACCCCTGTTACTCATACCATTTCAGTTATACATGCACTGAAATAACGCCCGCACATCTGCCCTTTTCATTTTTCACATTCCACTGAAGAAGATTTACATCTCCTTCTTTAGATACAGTCATCCTCCTGTATGCCAAGGTCAGGCACGCACGGTGACGGCACAGAGCTTCATTTCCATAGATCATCCAAGCATTACTCTAGCACACTCAAAACTCTCTAAAGATAAAAAGCGATATGTTACTGGAGATCGCTTCTCAACCGCAACCAATCAATTCATACCTCACCATGTCATTTATCGATCGGCTTTATTGACCAAAAGGGTTGCTGAGGTCCTGAAAGGCATCTTTTCACACTGAAGGCATCGCTAAGAAGGCTTTTAATAATGCCAATAACTTAGACCCAGAGGCGCTCGGCTCGCACACCCACTCACTCCCCGAGCCGCTCACTGACTCCTGTTAAATACTCAAACACTCATCTCCATAAACATGAGATCATCAGAGACACGGATATGAAACTATAGGCGGGGTCCTGGGGGACGAAGGCGCCTCGGCTTCGTTGGAGTCGCTGGAGGAGCTCTTCTCATCGGTAATGGTGGTTCATAATTAAGGAGAACTGCTTTCAGAAACTGACAACCGTAAGATGAATATGAGCAAAAACAACAGGAGATGCCTTCAGTACAGATATCGACATAGTTCTGCAAACTACATTTGACGTATTGAGGACCTTCCTCCACAGAGAATTTAGAGTAAAACACTGAAATGATCTCGCATACAGTAGCTTCCTAGACTGAGACTGACTGGGATTCTGAAATAAACCATAAATAATATGTGACCAAATTCTCTCTCCAGTCGTTTGCTAAGCAACTGGACACCAGTGCAAATGTGCTTGAGCAGCTCTCTGAGTTTATGACTCAACATAGACAACTAACGCCAATCCAATTCCCCACATAGACCACCACAGAGAAAATAGACTGAAACAGATGTGTCCACACACCTACACACTCTCTTTTCACACACACACACGCACACGCACACCTGCTGGAGACTGAGACACACAGTCTTGGCACACTGCACTGGACTGATGATTTTGGACTTCCTCAGTGTCTCCTTGATGATGTCGCCATAGTCCCTGTTGAACTGTTGCAGAACAGATGGAGAAACACACACACACACACACACACACACACACACACACACACACACACACACACACACACACACACACACACACACACACACACACACACACACACACACACAAAAAGAGAGAAGGAAAGAAGCCCAGTTTCACATCAACCCTTACCTCTGCTTAAGTTGCCATATATCTTCATTTCAGTATAAGCATAAGGTATACTTTAAAAATGCTAACTACCTTTAAGGCCTTTCACAATCGCATACACTTAAAACCAGTCTAAGTACAATGAGTGGATATTAACTTCACTGTAAATTTCCCTCCCTCCTTCCTTCCCTCCCTCCCTCGCTCCCCATTTTCCTCCCCTCTCTCACTACTTCAGCCTTTCCCTTTTTTGATTTCTCTCTTTCTTCATCTCCTCTGCCTCGCCCCCCCTCCCCCTCCCACCTTGCTGTAGTACTTGAAGATGTCGGAGGCGGCATAGAGCTCCAGCACGCCGCAGAGGATGAGTCTGCAGTAGGCGGCTAGCTGGCTCCGTCTCAGCTGCAGGGAGGTGATCTTGCCCACCTCCCCCTCCAGGTTCTCCTCCTCACCTGGCTCACACAAAACAACACACACATCAATAACAACAACAACAACAACACACACACACACATCAACAACAACAACAGCAGCATCTAAAGCGAAGGATATGGTTTTGTGGTTAGAACCTATCCACCTCCTCCTTCTCCAGAGACTTCACAGCAAAAACAAACAACAAACAAACAGAAAATACACCAGCTTCTGACTCAGAAAGCATCCCCTTTCTCCCTCTGGTTCTACGCCTTGCTTTCTTCACAGTAAAACAAAAAAACAGCATATTTAACAATATGTATGTATATATTAAACCAACATGAGACTTGTGTTTGTGCTGTTGGTAAAGGATATCCCCATGGCTGTGATTCAGCTGTCGGCACGAGGCCAGAGGTTATCCTTCACCAATCCCTGGAATACACGTCACATTGTTTTATACAACAGTTAACTCATTTAGCATGATGACACCTGAGTGTGTTTTCATTTTAATTAAAAAAAATAAATAATAATACTTTTTATTTTTTGTTATTTTGTGTGTGTGTGTGTGTGTGTGTGTGTGTGTGTGTGTGTGTGTGTGTGTATTTTCAGCTCCGTAATTTTCCGCCGTTAAAAAATAGTTCTAATCTGATTTTCAGTATCATGCAACATATTTTGTCAGATGTCCTCACTCAAAAACAGATTGACCGATTATAAAATCATTATCTGCCATTCTGCTCTACACCTCTTAATGAGTGGAATGTTTTCTAATGTATATCAAATGAGGAGGGATGGCTTGAAGTACAGATTGTTTACCACTAGTTCACACTTAGGGGCAGCCGTGGCCTACTGGTTAGCGCTTCGGACTTGTTACCAGAGGGTTGCCGGTTCGAACCCCGACCAGTAGGCACGGCTGAAGTGCACTTGAGCAAGGCACCTAACCCCTCACTGCTCCCTGAGCGCCGTTGTTGCAGGCAGCTCACTGCACCGGGATTTGTGTGTGCTTCACTTCACTGTGTGCTGAGTGTGTTTCACTTATTC
Source organism: Alosa alosa (assembly GCF_017589495.1). Lineage (NCBI taxonomy): Eukaryota > Metazoa > Chordata > Actinopteri > Clupeiformes > Clupeidae > Alosa > Alosa alosa. The sequence goes on from NC_063202.1 coordinate 21,622,786, forward strand.
ACGGATTGGGATAAATGCAGAGACCAAATTTCCTTCACGGGATCAAGAGTATACTTACTTATACACTTGTGGAATGTTTTAACAATATATCCACTGTATTATACAGAATTTCAAAATGTAATCATTTCTATCACAGGTACCCATCAAGGCTCCGAACCACTTGAAGTGTCAGAACAATGCATTAATCGCTACAACCTGCAGTCAATATTTTCCTGTAGAAAACAAAAGACAGAAATACCTTGCTTTGAGATCTATCATCTACTAATCTAATAACATCCACTTCCATGTTAGTATTTCTGAATGCATCAGGGCTCGACATTAACCGTTGTCCAGTTGCTGAATTGTGACAAGTAGCAACCTGCTCATCACCCCTGGTTGCCCCTGTGGTTTTTAATATGATTTTCATTACAAGAAATAAATCGATGCTATTTGAGCATTTGCGTTGCTGATGTTTGAATTTGCATTCTAATTTGTTTACTACGTTCCCGCTCTCAGACATAATTGTTATATTTCCCACATGTGCAGGGTTGTGATCCAGAAATGCATTTTTCACTCGCAATGGCAAAGCAGATTCATATAACAAGCCATGTTCAATTATTTTGATTTGCCATTAAAACTAATCAGACTTGAAGTTCAGCCCCAAAGAAAAAGCTTTGTGCAGGCATGCGAGGCTAAATAGCCTACACCGGAATCTTTGAAAGAGACAGAAAATTATACTGACGACCGTGTACAACGTATCCAGCAATAAATGACAGAACTCTTGGAAAATACTTTGTTCAGGATGTAAGGACTGGATAAACACTGGCGATCAAGGCAGCATAAAATAGCAAAGAGATTGGCTAAGGTCGCAAGGAGGCGGGTGCTCCTGTAGACGGGCCAATAGACTGTGCCATGTGGAAAACTAATGATGCAAAACACGCAATTCTTTGTAGCCTCACATTGTATGACTCCTTACAAAAAATAACTAGGAGTCTTCTAGGATTTTGAGACAAAATATTATAGTAATTTTATAGGAATACTATTGGACATAGGCTACTGTAGAAGTATTAGCCTAGTATGTTGGGACACTAGCCTACTATAGGAACACTACTACTGTATAAAGGGTAAGTATATGATGACAGAACCTCACAGAAGTATTATACACTACCATAGAACTACTATAGAAGTCTTACTATCCTATAGTTGCAAATTACTATAGTTCTTTTTTGTAAGGGACATATTATATGTATTTTCTCTTTTCCCTCTATTTCTGTAATGAAATGGGCTATATGAAATAAAGGTGAAATAAATTCAAATGTATGTCTAAGGACTAATGTGTGTCTAATTAGTGTCATAGTTATTTTAGTATGCAAAACAAATAATAGGCCATTAATGATGGAGATCATTTGGCTAGCTTTGGCAACCAAAATCTCATCCCTTGTTACCACTTTTAAGAGGTGCTAACATTCCATTGTAACGGTAATTGCATTGTTGCCTTAAGTCAAATTCACGTCCAGTTCCACTTTATGTTCGTGGAGAACTACCTCCTCAGACTGTTTGCGATTGTTTGCCAATGTTCGCCGAAAACTCTAGAGTCTGTTTGCAAAAAAAGCCTGTTTGCAAATGTTCGCCTATGTTTGCGAATTTGAACGCACCTCTGGTATGCATGCATAGTGCATTTTGATCCATGACATAGTGCAATTGTATTTCATGTTTGTACTTTTACGTAAAAAGACCAGACTAGAGTGAAACATGAACATTATTAAACACAAGCATGTGTGCACTGTATGTGAGTGTGTGTTCTTGACTTGTCCACACCAGAGTTGTTGTCCTCGTCGTCCGGATCAGTAAAGATGTAGTCCAGGACAAAGGATGCCATCTCGGAGCGGAGAGTCTCGTCCGGCACCAGAGCCAAGTGTTTGAACTCAGGACTGCCCTTCACAGAGCCCGCACTGAACACCGTCAGCACATCACACAGCAGCATAAAGGCCTGAGGCATGGACAGGGAGAGAGGAGGAGAGGAGAGAGGAGAGAGAAGGAGAAAGAGAGGAGAGAGGGAGGGAGAGAGGGAAATTCAGTTGGAGAGAGAGAGAAGAAAGGGAGAGGTGGGTGGTGGGAGAGAGAGAGAAAGAGAGAGCATTTTGTTTTATTTTAAAAGCTCTTTATCAAAAAACACACTATTACCATGAAACCATCACTATATTAGAAAAACTGAAAATTAAAGAAAAGAACCTGAAAAAAAGAATTCATCATTGGCCAATGAGTATATTGCTCTACCTTGGCACCATTCTTCTTCAAAAGAATTAAATCACCTTTAGTTGCATAAAAGTCAAATTCTAATTTTACTCTTGATTTCACCAGGCAAATAAAAATGTCAATTACATCATGGTCAGAGTCTTTTTCAATCTTATTTGTCGTGCTTATAGCCATCTTAGCATTCCCAAAGATGTAATTAGTCATTGCAACATTTTTTTTGAATATATTTAAACCCCAAAATAAAGGTCTGAATAGATAAAAAAAAAAAAAAAAAAAAAAAAAAACTCTTCAAAACACTCTATAAATTTGCCAGTAACTTAAATAAAAGGTGGCAGTCTGAAATAATGAGTAGGCATGAAACAGTCTCTCTCTCCAAACAAAAAGGAGGGAGGGAGGGAGGGAGGGAGGGAGGGAGAGAGTGAGAGAGAGGTGGGTGGTGGGAGAGATAGAAAGAGAAATGGAGAGAGGAAGAGACAGATACAAAGACCAAAGACAGTAAAAAAGTGGAAGGAGAGAAGAAGAAGAAAAATAAGATGAAAAGAGAGTGACAAGGTTTTGCAAGTCATGGACTGAGAGAAGGGAGTTGAGACATGACATGGAAGAAGGTGGATGGGAGGCAGTGAGTCACTGACTGGGGTAAGAGGCATCTGCAACTTTGCAGTAACAGTAGTGCACACATATCTATGTGTGTATAGATTTCAGTGAGCAGTGCAGCTGTGTATAAATTAGTGTAAGAGTAGTGTGTATGTGTATGTGTGTGTGTGTGTGGTTTTGTGTGTGTGTGTGTGTGTATGTGTGTGTGTGTCAGGTCAGTACTCGCGACAGCTCACCTGGTCCCTGACTTGAGCGTGTCCAAGGGAGAGACAACTCTGGCAGACAATGCAGAACGAGCGAACCTCCTTCTTCAATCTTTTCACCTCCGCCTGATCAACCGCACAGTCCAGATAAGGGAAAAGGAAGAAATGAACTTGTTAAAAAAAGAGAGAGAGAGAGAGAGACACACTGCCAGAGGTACTTCTCAACCTCACACTCTGTTTGCGTCAGAAATAGAGAAATACGTAGGAGCTGTGAGTTAATCATAGGCAAGTGAGTGAGAGAGAGAGAGAGAGAGGGAGAGAGAGAGAGAGGGAGAGAGAGAGAAAGCGAGAATGTGAAGTCTGGAGAAGAAACCTTGTTTGTGGTGGGCGAGTCAGAGATCTTCTTTCTCTCCCACAGGAGGTGGAAGGCTGTGCACTTCAAAGCAGGAACCATGAGCTGGAAAACAAAACACGCCATTATGTGCATACGCAAACACCAGAGATCCTGAGGAGGCAGCCCAGACAAACAAATGCTCAGTTCAGCTCACAACTGGGGACCTTTTAATAAACATCAGTTCACTCTGACTGAGCTAGACTTCTTCCCATGTGCTCAACACATGCATATGTTTATATTTATTTATATTTATTAGTTTCCATGTACATGTGTGGGAACAAATGGGACATAAAATATCAGGCACCTCTTTGTCAAAACCCATCGACTGAACTCCTGTCTTCAGGAGAGCAAAACAAGGATCAAACAGCTTCCACGAGCTGAGGTCCATGCAACTGTAATCACACACACACACACACACACACACACACACAGAGGGGTGTGTGTCAGATTAAATAATGCAATTTTGAGCTGTCAAGATTTTTTTATCTGCTTTCACACACGCATGACATTTAGATCTTGTTTACTGATAGCACAGTACTATTTTCAACACACTGATTCCCACATGTTCAGTCACACCTACACACACACACACACACACACACACCTGCTGAAGATAGAGATCCTCTTGAGGGAGCTGGCAGCAGTGTACACCTCATCATCATCAGCGGTTCCCTGTGACACACACACACACACGACTGTTCTTATCTAGTTTCTCCACTGCCTCCGTGTGTGTCCCTGCAGGCTTGAGGTAGCCACCAGTGGGGACACCACTATGGGACAGACCAGGGTGCAGACACACATGAGCTGAGACACTCAACCACAAGCTAGAATGGTGCAGGAATAATGAGAAAATATGAATGCAATATAATTTAATGCAAACATATGAAGTCCTATAGACTTTCAGGGTAGACAGCACATACGTACATAAAGAGTACATGAGGGTGTGTGTGTGTGTGTGTGTGTCTGTGCGTGCGTACCTGTAGCAAGTCACTGTGCACAGCGGAGAAGCGCTCCACCTGTTGGTCCAGCATCTGGCTGAAGGCCCTGTGTGCGCGGGTGGAGAGGGCGTAGGGCTCAGTGCACAGCGCGGAGGCCAGGCGTGCACACTCCCTCAACACACTCTCCTCCGTGAGCTTCTCCACGATCTCACACACCACACTCAGCAGCCGATCCACACTCTGACAGAGGGAGGGACAGAGCACAAGGGAGACAGGAGGGAGAACCATCACAAATACATACAATACATACCAAATATATACAATACATACCAAATATATAACGGTACAATAGATATTAAATACATACCAAATATATACAACATATACAATACATACCAAATACAGTACATACAATACATGGCAAATGCCAAATATATACAATACATACCACATACATTAGAAGAGAATGTGTTTGGTCGTGCCCTGAAAGTGAGTGTGTGTGTGAGTGTGTGTGTGAGTGTGAGTGTGAGTGTGAGTGTGAGTGTGAGTGTGAGTGTGAGTGTGTGCGAGTGAGTGTGTGTGCGTGTGCATGCGTCTTACCTTCTCTGAGTGGCCATTGCTGCTGTAGGTGCTCAGGTCAAAGTAGAGTGGAGCTCGCAGCAGACACTTCACTTTCCCCACGTCTGCTGAGTACTGTGCAGGAGTGTGTATGACCCGGGCACAGAAGACACACACAGTAAGAGTCCAACAGCCACCATTATAAGTTTCAGGTGATAAAAATGAGTGAGTGATTGGAAGACGTGTATGTCAAAGGTGTGTACCTTTGACAGCAGCTGTGGGAGAAGAGGTGTGAAATGGGTGGTGATGCGTCTTCTATCCTGGGTTTGAATCTTCTTATCTTTCATAGTGAGGTTCTGGAAAATACAGACACAAACAGTCCATGCGCATAAAAATGTATCCTATTCAGATATACTGTATTATAATGGATACAAAAAGCTCTCTATATCCTCTATATCTCTATGTTGCATGCATCTCTACTCCATCGGCCTCATCTCTGATGTGGACAGCTACCCCCAGTCCTGTTACTGTGTACAACTACGCCTGCTGCTTGACAACTCTGTTTGACAATATTATCAAATGGCTACCAATGTTATGCTAATATACGATAGCTAACTCTGACGTCTTAACTTGCTTATCTTATAAAGCTAAATGTGCCTTAGGTCTCAAGGGAGAAACACATACCGCGCAATCCCAGCGTACATAATGGTGTGTGTGTGTGTGTGTGTGTGTGTGTGTGTGTGTAGCATCTCTCCCCCAGTCTTTCTGCCTTTTCTCTTTCTCTTTGCTCTTTCTTTTCTCCCTCTCACCTTTTTCCCATGAGTTCGGCTCACAGGTGGGGTAGCCTCCGCTGCCTGTCTGACCGCGCATATCATCAGCTCAATCAGAGCAGCCTCCTCATCGTCCCCCAGGGCTGACGCACACATACACACACACACACGCACGCACGCACGCACAAACATAAACACTCATTATATCACAATACTACACTTACACCAACACAACTGGACAGCCAATAAGTTTTGTCACATGGATTTCTAAACTGGACTACCTGTACTACCAATGAGGGGAGCAGTGAGGTTCTATACATGAGGGGAGCGGTGAGGTTCTATACATGAGAGGAGCGGTGAGGTTCTATACATGAGGGGAGTAGTGAGGTTCTATACATGAGAGGAGTGGTGAGGTTCTATACATGAGGGGAGCAGTGAGGTATACATGAGAGGAGCGGTGAGGTTCTATACATGAGGGGATGAGGCCATCCTTAAAAATATTTTTGTTTGCAGTAACAGCCAAAAAAAAATAAAAATGGGTCGGTAGGTAGGTCAATATTTTTTTTTTCTCAAGATTCAAAGTAAAAAAAAAAGTACAATTTTGGTCATGGTGATTACGTAGGAATGAATTTACACAAATGTGCATATCGTGACGTAACTGACTGGGTCTTCAACCTGTGCCTTCAGGCGCACCATTGCAAACCTCATTCTGATGCAGGTTATATAGACCAGCCTTTCTCAAACTTCTTTGACCTGAGGCCCGGTCATGGCAGACTTTTGGGTCATAGGGCTCATCTACATGTACCCAGAAAGAAGGCTACAATAGCTCTTGGCCACGTTATATTGAAATTTGACTATGCAATACTCAATGCTATACAGTGTATTATACAGTCTCTGCTCTGTTTCTAAGGAAGTTCCAAAAACAACGTCGTTCTATTAAGTTTAGTTAAATAAATAAATAGCCTTCCAACAGGTTGAAGCGAGCTTTGATACCAACGTTATCGATTAGTTTCAGTTTTCTCGGCGCAGGCGCATATTGAATGAATGCTCATACCACCACTTAATTGTAGGGCTCCATGTTTAATGACATCGATAGCAGAAACGTTTGTTTTTCTTTTTTCGTCGATCCGCGGTTTCTTGATCAACTGCGCAGCAAATTATCAGATGAAGCACGGGCCTAATTTCCTCCACGACTCCAGCGGACCAGCAGTCTCCATGTTGCGGACCCATATTTTGAGAAATGCTGAATAGACCACAACCAATTTCAATACTCCGACACGGTCACCGTTAGACTAGGGGAGGAGGGATGAAAAAGATCTGGCCACAGTTCTTCCAGAACCGTGCCAAGTAAAAGCGTTATCAGTTTGTGTGAATGAAAAAGCGGCGTAGGCCATAGTGTGACATCGTAAAACCAATGGTGTAGAGATGGCGCCACAGGTTTTTTTTTTAAGTGAGCCACGTTTGCATGTAGGCAATTTATATTCACAATACTTGGGCCTACTAAAAGAAATATTATTTTATTGCATTTGTATTGGTTGTTTAGAGTAAAAAAAAAAAAAAAAAAAACAATCGGTCGGTATTAGCATAAGTTTTACAACCCGGCAAGTCGGTCGGACTAAAAGGGGAAAAAAATAAATATTTGGGTCAGTTCTAAATTGACAGGGTCGGTCGGGTTACGGCAAACGAAAATCTTTTTAAGGATGGCCTGAGTGGGTGTTTTGGGTGGTTGTCTCTGCATTCTCACCATCCTCTCCGTCTCTCTCCTGCAGCAGCAGAGATGTCATGGTCTCCCAGTCCCTCAGCTCGGTCCCAGCCACGTCCCACAGGCTGTCCAACATGTACTCCCCATGCTCATGGTACTGGGGGTGGGGGGATGGAGAGAGAGAGGGAGGTTAGAGAGAGAGAGAGAGAGAGAGAGAGACATAAACAATGAATTAATGCAAAAGCATGAAGCCATGTTAATTTAGACATATAATAAAAGGTAGATTTATATGTGCAATGCATTGTTATGTTATCAATTCAATATCCTATTATTCTAGACATTCCAGTTGCCTAACATCCTAATAACTCAAACACCACTCTATTTCTTACACCATCACCCTACAGCAGCCATCACCAAATGGCGGACCGCGGTCCGAGTCCGGACCGTGACGTGATCCTATCCGGACCCAGACCATAATAGCCTAATTTAGATTTTCACGTAAGATTTCAAAGCTGCGCTAAATGTTTCGTTGGTTAGGATAACAGCATTTACTTCAAGAGCTTCAGGAACCATCATTTCGCTTGCTGCTACTCAGCCAGTGAAATCTGTGAATTCTGATAAAGTCGAGTCAGTGAGTAAAGTAGCCTACTATGGAGAAGAGACTGATAGCCTGAAACGAGCGAGGAGAGGAGACGGGACGAGAAACAATCATATGGATATCTAAGTTAACGATAAGTAAGTTATTTTCAAATCATCGATTGCTCAAAGAGGAGAAAGCTAGACAGCGAGAACAGAGCTTTATATAACGATACGGGGGCAATACCACGCAAAACTGTAACGCCAACTAAATATGGATGTGACAGTTTTGCGCGGAATTGCCCTGGACCTCTTCTATATATTGAGACAGGCAATTTTAAGCGCCAATTTTGACTGGACATATATTTGTATTGATATATTTTGGCAAGTAAGTTTTAAACTGCTGCAACAAAATTCCCTGATTTTCCATGACTTTGCACCAAAAATGATAAAATTCCCAAAATTCCATGATATTCCAGAATATGATATTCCCAAATTCCATGACCCGTGGGAACCCTGACCCTATTACATCACCGTCCTAATCGACTATGTCACACACTTGGCCCTGAACTGGAGTGGAATTCCGAGTAGGTGGAGAGTGAGCTACATAGTGAGGTACATATCTCATCCAGACACGATGCTGTGTGGGCGCCCTAGGACGTGACTCAGCAGTGCTCAACCACTTCCATCGCACACATTTTTCCTACTGGTCTGGGATCGAACCGGCAACCCTTCGTTTCCCATAACGGGGGTACCTTGCTCTGAATGATAAGACGTAACGGGAAAACGGGGGTACCTTGCTCTGAATGATAAGACGTATTGGGAAAATGGGGGTACCTTGCTCTGAATGATAAGACGTGACAGGATGACGGGGGTACCTTGCTCTGAATGAAGAAGTTGATGAGCAGGTTGAGAAAGGTCTCATGCCGCTTCTCTGTCCCAATTTCTTCAATGATCTTATCCACCTCAGTGCAGAGACTGGACAAACAGGATCAGCGTGTGTGCACACACACACACACACACACACACACACACACACACACACACACACACACACACACACACACACACACACGGGCAGTGAAGTTGAGCTGACATATGACAAAGGATAAGCTTTTAATAAGCTGTAGGAAGCTGCAGATGCTGAACTTACATGTGGTAGAGGAAGCTGCCGGCTGCAGAAGCCAAGCCTCTGTGAATAGCGAACACTAGCGGGAACACCCGAGTGCACTCCTCGTCCGACAGACCGTCCTCAGAGTTCCTATAGCAACACACGCACACACACACACACAAGTGCAAGTGTGAACACATACAGTACACACACACACACACACATGTTGGATACAGGAAGTTAATAGCAAAGTCACTCAACCATAAAATATGCTGTGTGAGGGGGGAAATCCTTGTAGATGTAGATTGCTGGCATTTCAGTGACCTTCAGTAGGGTATTCAGTGCTCAAGCGTTCACAACACAATCACAGAAATGCAGAAATGAACAGAATGACGCACAAGTGTGCAATCTTCACAAATGTGCACTCGTGCTCTCCCACACACATAAAAGCATACACACAGACAGACACACACACACACACACTCACTTATGGATGAGTAGAAGCAGCTTGACTGCCTCCACCGCCACCTCGGCGTCTTTGTCCAACGCCATGTTCAGCATCCTCTCCTACACACACACACACACAAAGTTGTGAGACCAACCCATAGAGGCCGTATCATAAACAGGGTCAGGGGTCGACGGATGGGTTTGGGGCTACCTTGAATCTGCTGGTGAAGAGCTCCAGGCGGCCAATAAACTCCTTCTCCTCATGCAGCCTCTGCAGCGCTTTCACGCAGCGCAGGCGCACTACGGGTTGCTGACGAGGAGACAGATGGAGACGGAAAATTCATAAATATGGATTTTGTAGGGAAAAAAAAGGACTTCATTATTAAATTTCCTTGCTATTAGTTCACATGCTGGTATGCAATACGTAAAAAATATTATTATTTTTTTAAACCAAAAGTATCCGATTTATGCGCTCTCCAAAATGAACAGCTGAAAGTGTCTGCCTGTTTGTAGACAATCTTCTTTTAATGCCCATGCGTCTGCCAAAGGATATTTTCATTGATCAATATTTCTACTTTACTTATAGAGCCAGTGCAGTAAGGAAGCTCCAGGCAACCAAAGAGCTTATGGGGCTTACAGGGATCAATTATAGTCTTCCGTATGAAATACACACCTACAAGAGGTGGAATGACACCTCACAAACCTTAATCCAGCAACAACGATTTTAACTCAAAATTCAGTTCATGCCGGTACTGCCAAACTATTTATTTACGAGAGATTAGTCATCTCCTATTATACAGCCGTTAGGTTTGGTCAAACTGTGATTTCTGATTGGATGAAAGGCATTCCAGAGTGGTAGATATCCCAGGACATCCCCACTCTGACTTTTCACTACAACTGATCAGTCCGATAATTCAAGATGGCAGAGCAGCAATTTCATTCACATTTGACTTAAATTAAGTAGATTGGATGTTCATTGCAATTAGCTAATCACAAAGGCTGTCATTAATCATGCAGCTCGCAACTCTGTCCCAATGGTATTTTATCTTCACATCTTTGACTTTTTATGTCTCATGTCTTCCTCCTTGTGCAACAAACAGTGAAGCTCAACTAACAGTGCTGTGTTGTGTAGGGTTGAAGAGGGTATTTTAATTGAGTCCTTCTGTCTCTGTGTGTGTGTGTGTGTGTGTGTGTGTGTCTATGTGTGTGTGTGTGTGCTCACTCACATCAAATAAAAAGTACCTTTTTGATGTACTTCAACATTTTATCTCAATTCTACGACATGATCATCCAGATCCGGCTCAGCACGCAGACGATGGAATTTGGTTTGACTTTGGTGAATATTATGTGACAGGAACGAGGATCTGCCGCTGTCCTTTTTTGAGGTCTGAGATTTTATTATGTGCCCACCCTAAGGCTAGAACTAAACTATGTGTCAATAGCGCCTAAAGGAAAGGAGGAACCTTGTCGTGCAGCATCCAGCCGAGGTACTTGAGGTAGCCATCGTTGAGGAAGACGGAGGAGTTGGTCAGGACCCAGCCACCCAGCTCCTCCATGCATACGGCCCGTATCTCCGGTACACGGTCCCGGTAGCGGTGCACAAACACACCCTTAAAGATGGCGTTCATGATGGAACACAGCTCCGTCTGGTGCTCCATGAGCTGTGTGGATGTACACAACACACACACACACACACACACACACACACACACACACACACACACACACACACACACACACACACACGGGGAGGGACACTTCAGGGACACTTCAAAATGCAAAATTCAGATAGCAACCCATTAGTCTTACAGCCTACCACCCTCTTTAACAAAGAACAAAACATTTTATACATTCACAAATGGTAAAACAAATTTCTGCAGCATATCTGATCCACATATATATTTATGTGGGTTGAGTGTGTAGGTGTGTGCAGGTGTGTGCGTGTTGTATACAGCTGTGTGAGTGTGTGTGTGTGTGTGGATATTGTTGCTCTAGTGGGGTGGGGCACACCTCTTGTGCACTGTTTATATGTATTTATAGGTTATGGGCACTTGGGTATCACGGAGTGAGAGTTTCTGTGTGTATGGTCTGTGTGTGTGTGTGTGTGTGTGTGTGTGTGTGTGTGTGTGTGTGTGTGTGAGAGAGAGAGGGAGAGGGAGAGAGAGAGAGACCTCGCTGTAAGACTGTTCCAGCTCCTCTAGTTTCTGAGTGGCTCTGTGTTCGGAGGTTTTGTTCTTCTCCAGCTCACAGCGCCGATTGGTCACCTGGATCTGTGCAAACACACTCACCGCCACCTCCACCACCGCACTCATCAGCTTCATAGCTACAAAACACACACACACACACACACACACACGTTAAAACAATTAGAAACATATGGACAAACACACAACGGACAAAAGCAATCGCACCCCACACACACACACTCCGTCATACAAGCATGCATACACCGGAACTCATCAATCAGCCTAAACCAAGTCATGATGAGTGGTGAGTGGACATTATGGGTCTTTCTGAGTGCTGGTCCTGATAATATTGAGTGAAAATAGATGACTCACAAATAACCTCTCAGCAGTCACCCCTGCAGCGGCTGCATTAGGGACGGGTTAGAACTCACAGGGGAGAGGCTCTGTAACTAAAGCCACTGATCCGATTACCACACAGTGAAGGGCACCGCATCGTCGCCTCTCTGCTTCAGGCTGATTCACAATCAATGACTCATCAATTAGAAGAACACTGGAGCATCAGTCATTTTCACACCAAATCCACCAATTGGTTTACGGCACTATAAATCATCTTTGTGTGGATATATTTTCATTTAAGATTGTAAAGTAAGTGGGAGATATAAAGTGAACTTTTTAGTTTTACGTTATCTAAAACCTTTTCAAATATGCTCTCTGAACATTTTAGTACATAAAAGTTTATTCTGTGGAACTTCAGACAAGTATCCCCCACAATCCTTCATAAAGTAATCCTTTTGCATGATGATTTTCCTCCTTCCCTGACAATGAGTCTTATGTGCCTTGGAGAACTCAAATTAAAATTCAAAAGTGCTCCATTGGCATAACAAATCGGGAACTGGCGTTGCCAAAGCAGTCTTTGAACACAGAAAGCAGGACGGAACACAGAGAGCAGGACATCACTCACCGATGAAGGTGCTGGTGTGCCGGAAGGCGCGCACCTGAGAGTCAGCCAGGCCGGTGAGCAGTGGCACCAGGGTGCTGAACAGGAAGTCGTCGTAGAGCAGGCTGTGCTGGCAGCGGCGCACCAGCTGAGCCACAAACTCACACAGGCTCTCACGGAAGCGCCGCCACTGGGGGCCCACCGAGGACAGAGGGTAGGCGGCAGAGTCCTGGACATAGAGAGGAGAGGAGGCAGGGAGGAGAGGAGAGGAGGGAAGAGGAGAGGAGGCAGGGAGGAGAAGGAGAAGAAGGGGGAAGGGAGGGAAGGAGAAGGAGAAAAGAAAGGGAAGGGAGGAGGCAGGGGCGAAAGGAGAGGAGGTGAAGAGGGGGAGGGAGGAGAGGAAGAGGAGGGAGGAGAGAAGAGGAGGGAAGAGGAGCGGAGAGAGAAGAGGAGAGGAGGGAAGAGGAGCGGAGAGGAGAGAAGAGGAGCAGAGAGGAGAGGAGGGAAGAGGAGGGAAGAGGAGAGAAGAGAGAGGAGGAGAGGAGAGGAGGAAGAGAGAGGAGAGGAGAGGAGAGGAGAGGAGGAGGAGAGGAGGAAGAGGAGGAGAGGAGAGAAGAGCAGAGAGGAGAGGAGGGAAGAGGAGCGGAGAGAGAGAGGAGAGGAGAGAAGAGGAGGGAAGAGAAGAGGAGAGAAGAGGAGAGGAGGGAAGAGGAGAGGAGAGGAAGAGGAGAGGAGAGGAAAGGAGAGAAGAGAAGAGAAGAGGAGCGGAGAGGAGAGAAGAGAAGAGGAGGAGGAGAGGAGGGAAGAGGAGAGGAGAGGAGGGAAGAGGAGAGGAGAGGAGGGAAGAGAGCGAGGAGAGGAGAGGAGGGAAGAGGAGCGGAGAGAGAGGAGGGAAGAGGAGAGGAGAGGAGGGAAGAGGAGCGGAGAGGAGAGAAGAGGAGGAAGAGAAGAGGAGGAGGGAAGAGGAGCGGAGAGGAGAAGAGGAGAGGAGGGAAGAGGAGGAAGAGGAGCGGAGAGGAGAGAAGAGGAGAGGAGAGGAGCGGAGAGGAGAGGAGAAGAGGAGAGGAGGGAAGAGGAGCGGAGAGGAGAGAAGAGGAGCAGAGAGGAGAGAAGAGGAGAGGAGAGAGAGGAGAGGAGAGGAGGGGAGAGAAGAGGAGAGGAGCGGAGAGGAGAGGAGCGGAGAGGAGAGAAGAGGAGAGAGGGAAGAGGAGCGGAGGAGAGAAGAGGAGAGGAGAGGAGCGGAGAGGAGAGAAGAGGAGAGGAGAGGAGAGGAGAGAAGAGGAGAGAAGAGGAGAGAAGAGAGAGGAGAGGGGAGGAGGAGAGGAGAGGAGGGAAGAGGAGAGGAGCGGAGAGGAGAGAAGAGGAGGGGAGGAGGCAGGGACGAGAGGAGAGAAGGTGAGGAGAAGAGGCAGGGAGGAGAGGAGAGAAGAGGAGGGGAGGAGGCAGGGACGAGAGGAGAGGAGGTGAGGAGAAGAGGCAGGGAGGAGAGGAGGGAAGAGGAGCGGAGAGGAGGGAAGAGGAGAGGAGGAGGAGGAAGAGGAGAGGAGGAGAGGAGAGGAGAGGAGAGAAGAGGAGCGGAGAGGAGGGAAGAGGAGCGGAGAGGAGGGAAGAGGAGAGGAAGGAGAGGAGAGGAGGAAGAGGAGAGGAGAGGAGAGGAAGAGGAGGGAGAAGAGGAGGGAAGAGGAGGAGGAGAGGAGAGGAGAGGAGGGAAGAGGGAGAGGAGAGAAGAGGAGGAAGAGGAGCGAAGAGGAGAGGAGGGAAGAGGAGCGGAGAGGAGAGAAGAGGAGAGGAGGGAAGAGGAGGGAAGAGAGCGGAGGAGAGAAGAGGAGAGGAGAGGAGAGGAGAGAAGAGGAGAGGAGAGGAGAGAAGAGGAGCAGAGAGGAGAGGAGGGGAGAGGAGAGGAGGGAAGAGGAGCAGAGAGGAGAGAAGAGGAGAGGAGAGGAGAGAAGAGAGAGGAGGGAAGAGGAGCGGAGAGGAGAGGAGAGGAGGGAAGAGGAAAGGAGCGGAGAGGAGAGAAGAGGAGGGGAGGAGGCAGGGACGAGAGGAGAGAAGGTGAGGAGAAGAGGCAGGGAGGAGAGGAGAGAAGAGGAGGAGGAGGCAGGGACGAGAGGAGAGGAGGAGGTGAGGAGAAGAGGCAGGGAGGAGAGGAGGGAAGAGGAGCGGAGAGGAGGAAGAGGAGGAGAGGAGGAGGGAAGAGAAGAGGAGAGAGGAGAGGAGAGGAGAGAGAAGAGGAGGAGAGGAGGGAAGAGGAGAGAAGCGGAGAGGAGAGGAGGGAAGAGAAGAGGAGAGGAGAGGAGAGAAGAGGAGGAAGAGAGAGGAGGAGGAGAGGAGGGAAGAGGAGCGGAGAGGAGAGGAGGGAAGAGGAGGAGAGAGAGGAGAGAGAGGAGGAGAGGAGAGAGGAGGGAAGAGGAGGAGAGAAGAGGAGGGGGAAGAGGAGCGGAGAGGAGAGGAGAGGAGAGGAGGAAAGAGGAGCGGAGAGGAGAGAAGAGGAGAGGAGGGAAGAGGAGGGAAGAGGAGCGAGAGGGAGAAAGAGAGGAGCGGAGAGGAGAAAAGAGGAGAGGAGGAGAGAAGAGGAGCAGAGAGGAGAGGAGGGGAGAGGAGGAGGAGGAAGAGGACAGAGAGGAGAGAAGAGGAGAGAGAGAGAAGAGAGGAGAGGAGTGGGAAGAGAGCGGGAGGAGAGAAGAGGAGAGAGGAGGGAGAGAGCGGAGAGGAGAGAGAGGAGCGGAGAGGAGAAGAGGAGAGGAGCGGAGAGGAGAGAAGAGGAGAGGAGAGGAGCGGAGAAGAGAGAAGAGGAGAGGAGAGGAGAGAAGGAAGAGGAGCGGAGAGGAGAGGAAGAGGAGAGAGGACGGAGAGGAGAGAAGAGGAGAGGAGAGGAGAGGAGAGGAGAGGAAGAGAAGAGGAGGAGGAGGCAGGACGAGAGAGAGGAGGAGAAGAGGCAGAGAGAGGAGAGAAGAGAGGAGGAGGCAGGACGAGAGGAGAGGAGGTGGAGAGAAGAGGCGGGAGGAGAGGAGGGAAGGAGCGGAGAGGAGGAAGAGGAGAGGAGAGAGAGGAGAGAGAGTGATGGAGCGAGAGGGAGAGTGAGGAGAGGAGAGAAGAGGAGAGGAGAGAGAGGAGGAGGAGGAAGAGGAGCGGAGAGGAGAGAAGAGGAGAGGAGAGGAGCGGAGAGGAGAGGAGGGAAGAGAGGAGAGGAGCGGAGAGGAGGGAAGAGGAGCGGAGAGGAGAGAAGAGGAGAGGAGAGGAGAGAAGAGGAGAGAAGAGAGAGGAGGAAGAGGAGGAAGAGGAGAGGAGCGGAGAGGAGAGGAGAGGAGAGGAAGAGGAGAGGGGAGGCAGGGACGAGAGGAGAGGAGGTGAGGAGAAGAGGCAGGGAGGAGAGGAGAGAAGAGGAGAGGAGAGGAGGCAGGGAGAAGAGGAGAGGAGGGAAGAGGAGAGGAGGCAGGGATGAGAGGAGAGGAGGGAGAGGAGCAGAGAAGAGGGAAGAGAAGTGAAGATGAGAGGAGGAGGCAGGGATGAGAGGAGAGGAGGGGAGGCAGGGAGGAGGAGGAGAGGAGGTGGCAGGGAGAAAGTGAAGGAAACAAGAGAGAGAAAAACTTAATGTACACTTAATGACCCGTGTGATGTTTTGCTACAGCCATGCTAACAAAGCTTGCTGATTTGAACTGGAAAGAGAGCGAGGCAGACAGACAGAAAAAAAGTCAGACAGAAAGGGAAGACAAGAGAGAGACAGGAAATAAAGGAGGAGGAGGAGGAGGAGGAGAGGATAAGGACCAAAGAAGTTGAATAGGGAGTGTGGTATTGCAGAAGGTCCCGGGAGAGACAGAGAGTCCTGAGCTATAACCACATAGATGGAAATGACAGGGAGAGAAAGATTATTACAGCTCAACACAGAGATGGCCTACGACACACCATCTGGACACAGCACTAACCTCTTTGAACTCCTTGGTCAGCTGACAAATAATGTCACTATTCTGCATGCTGGTCAGCATTTCTTTGCTAACAACACCTGTATGTAAAAAAAACAAAAACAGATTTCATTTAAATCAGCCAAGCCCTGGCCTCTGATTCCATCTCCAACTGTTCAATATGTGAGAGGCTTTTGTTATCTAAATATCAAATTTCTAGGACACATGTAGAGGACAAAACATAAACTCACTCACACATATATAAGCTTACATGAAGGTAAACATTTGTCTGTGTGAGAGTGTGGGTTTATTTGTTTATGCAGAGCATGGTGGAAACAGATGACCAAAGTGCTGCAGCTTTTGCTCTCTGGTCTGCCAGTTCCCTTAAGCTGGGGGGTCCTGCCATCACAGGCCTGACCAGGGGCCCAGAGCCGATCAATGACTCTTAAAGACAAGTCAAAACACCATTCCCTTGACCTCTGACCTCAATTATCCCGCAATTGAGCGCAACATGCACTCAGCCACACACCCCCCTGCCGTCATGACCTCTCACCTCTGCATCCGCAGCACTGCACTAGGAAGTTGATGAGCTCTAGAAGACCCGCCTCACGGTCCTGCTTGTAGTCCTCCAGCCATTCAGAGACCACCGTCTGTGAGAAGACAGCCAATGAGGCAAACAAACGCACCGCTCAAGGTCATGCATTTTTTTTGTAGCATCACGCTGAGGGAGGTGCACCGAGGTCAGGGATTACCATTTCAACACCCCCCCACCCTCCATCCTCTACTCCATTTAGCTTTTCTTCCATCCATCTCCTTGTCATTAGCCCCTCCATCGGATGAATGACGCGCTTCCCCTGTCCGTCAGTCAGTTCTCATCTCTCTTCTATGTCTGACCAAGAGCCCCCCCTCCCCCCCACACACACACACCACTATTCACTTTGACATTATGGTGGCGTTGGTGGGGGAGGGAGGTAGTATTCAATTTCTAAGAGCAATTCTAAAGAGTAAGAATCTGGGCCTGAAATGCTGTCATCTATGTGGGCTTGCAACATCCTACCCCCACCCTTTCCGGTCCCATGTCTCTTCCAGTTTCCCTACCTCCACGACTCCTACCTCTCCTTTTTCTCTCTCTCTCTCTCTCTCTATTCCCATTTCTCTTTCTTTCTCTCTCACTCACACACACATACTCCCTCACTCCCTTACCGCCAGAGCACAGCGGCCAGAACTGACGGCCTCATACAGACTCCCAGCAGTGGTGTGCTCCTTCCCTCCCTCCTCCTGCTCTCCCCCATTCCTCCCTCTTTGCTGCCGGCTGGTGCATCTGGGCCCCTTCTGCACAGGGGAGGAACTTCTAGCCGGAGGCGTCAGGCTCGAGCTTGACTGGTCTGACACGTTTCGTCTGGGTCTCTTGGGTGGCTGGAGAAATGGGGGAGGGGGGAGAGATAGAAATGTAAAAACACAAACATTACAGACAGCTCGCTGCAACAAATGCTTTGGTGCAACGGCACTGAATAATCAAGGTTTGTGAACAAGCAAGTAAGTGTGTATGCATGTCTGTGTCTGTGTGTGTGTGTGTGTCTGCAGACCAAAGTTCCATGGGCCACTGTCTGCTTCATCCTCTTCTTAGATTTGAGTTGAACCTCAAAGTCACTTCCAGACTCAGACACATCCTCCGAGAGCTCTTCCTCCGAACTGAACCATAACACAAGACAAAGGAAAGGAACAATAATGAACCAGAGACATGTTTAACTGTTCAATAAATCACCGTTACACATTCAACATGTATGATATGGCCTCAAGAGATGTATGCAGATTCTTACCTTTCCAGGGCAGAGTCCTCCAATTGCTCCATGTCCATGATGAAAGGTTGAACTGATCAGCTGACTGAGTAGATATAATTAAAAAGTTCAGCTGAAATTAAAGTGTTGATCTTCATTTTCATCCTAAATCGATCACCAAGTGTGCAATAGCTCTACCAAAACGTCTCCCCAGAGAGGTGTGCCTGCGTTTTGTGTGTGTGTTCTTGATCATGTGCAATTCTCTATCAGCTGTCGTTGACATCAAGTCAAAGCTAACTGCGCTGCAGCCGTAAACCAATCACAAACCTATTGCCTAAGAGTGGGACGTTCAGCGGGATCAGCAGTCGAGACACACTAGCTATGGTTATAGTTAAAGTTGCATAACCTGGAAATAAGGTGCAATTCAATGCCCGTCGACCTGTCTTGTTTTCTGCGCAATTTATGAGGTACCTGACTTCATTTCTCAAATCTCAGAAGAAAGTTTCCTATTTTACCTCAGTAACGTTAGTTGTATCTAACGTTGGTAAACATTATGTTATAACGTTAGCAATGTGCTGCCGTTAATGTGCTAGCACTACGTTATCGATATGTTAGCCATTATATTTTGTTGTTTGCTGCTGTTAACAGTAACAGTAACGTTAACGTTAACATTACATCCACTAACTAACGTTATACAACAAGTTTAATTGAAACCAACAGAGTAACTAACAAACTAATATGCACAAGGCAGCCTGTTAACGTTTAATTACTCCAGATCCCGCACATTTAGCCAATGTCTCCATTTAATGTCAACAAAGTTACTGATGTGTATTTAACCAGCTTACTTGACCTTATTTTAAAACGAAAAAACAACTGGTTGGTTTGCTTCACTGGCTTGCTAAGCAAAATGGTTAGTTAGTGGAGACGTTCAGTTTAAGTTACCTCAAGCAAGATTTGGAACTAAAGTTAGCAGTAGCTGGCTGGCTAGCCAGGGTATTTTTTCTGTCATGTAACCAACATTAGCTAGCTTCTACAGCCTTTCCTTGATCACCAATTTACCAGTACGTGTCTTGCAGTTTTAACGTCAGACCTTAAGTTTGAAATGGCTTAATTTACCTGTGTTGAATGATGAACGGGGTAGCTGGCTGAACACTAGCTTCAGATTGACAAATATAGTTAGCTTGGTCTGGCTAGATGCAGACTGTTCAATTCGACGTACACAAGATCGTTACCCTCTCCCCGGCTCTGTTTACCTCAGGTTATGCTCAGGCAATCAAGGGCGGGAAGAACATTCCAAGCTTGAGGTGGCCTGTATTCTGATTGGCTATAAGCCCATCATTACCGGTATCGTTGATTTCTGATTGGTGATCATTCATGTATTGTCCTGTAAATTCCCCCTCCTTTTTATCATGTCATGGTTTTGAGAGTGTGGAGTCCTTCTCTTTTAATTTTACCATAGATCATCGAATCATCTAAAAACAAGACCAGTGAAAATATTAAGGCTACCTGTCAATTTGCCTCTTTTACAGCCTATTAATGATCATAAACTGCCATGCTGACCCAATTACCGATGTTTGTAGGGCTCCTCTGAGTAGCAATTATTACAATCTCTAAGATGATCTTTTCTGTTAATGATCTGATTTGAATTAAGTTTGGATCAGCATGCACGCACACACACACACACAAACACACACACACACACAGTTGGTCCACCCATTCCTACCTCTTCCTCAGCTAGATCAATAATAGTGTGCATTTCAATCAAGATCAGGGAGGCAGCTGGTTAATGTAACATCTGTTTCACTCACACAGAGAGAGAAAGAGAGAGAGAGAGTTTACAGAGCACAGATCACAGGGCTAATTGCTGGCCTCCTTTACTGAGCTAGGGACATGAAATGGTCATTGGTCATCATAATAAATAAACAGAAAAAGGGAGAATTAAATATGTCTATATTATTTCTTAGGGCCAAAGACATATTTGGTTCACAGACTATAGCCAGCTCCCTGTGGGGACTGGGAGTGGTTAGGGATTTTGAAAAAGAAAAAAAAGAAAAAGTAGGCTAGTGTAGCTGGCTATGCTAATCTATTAATTCAAATTAATCCATGAATAATTCTTGAAAGGTAATCACACCGTCAGCATGAATTTTAACCAGCAAATTGTCACTTTGCATTTTGTTCTTTTTCACACACTCCTTACAAAACATTGGTGTTCTAAAAGGGAAAGAATAATTGTACTCCACCTTGGATGGGATGGAGCCTATCCTATCCTTCGGGTATACTGCCTAATTATACGGGGGAAGCCAAATTGCCGGTCTACTCATTTTGGGTTTTGGAGGATGGGCTATCCTGTCTGATGCGCCCCCACCCCAGCCCTGTGCTTGTCTTCCCCTCCTCCCTCCCCGCAACGCCCTCCACACACCTCCCCGTTGTCTCCAGCTCGGTCCTCTGGCTGCGAGTCTCATTGTTCTGACATAGATCGAAAAGCAAGGGATGGCTGCTGACGGCTAGCGCAAGTGAAGTCTGTTACATACACTCGCGGCATAGGACAAAGAAAAATACTTCTCAACAAAAGGCTTGTTGGAGTAGCCCACTCAAGGACAATTTTGCCGAAATCTTTGTCAATTAAATGGTGTATTGGCAAGGCTATGAAATGGTGCGGACAAGAATGACTTAATTTGTTAAAACAAATGGAAGGTCTAGTCCACCTCACTGGATATATCGAATCGCTACGTTAAAACAACCACGCTCGCCAGTCATTGTTCCGTTTCTTGTTGGGACGTATTTCTTGGAATTGATTTTGTCCTATCCGTCTTGACGGTTTCAGGCTAACGGTAGGCTACTGGGGCGTGGGTGTAGTCACTGGACACCTTTAAATGTGTTCAAGCTAAGATGGTTTATCAGTTTTCACTGAAACGATGTTCGCCGGTGGCGCTGTGCGTGTTGACTGTCCTGGCATGGAGTTGGGGTTCTGCCATGGCGGGTCGGAGTTGCACCGAGACACGACAGGTGTATGGAGAGAAGGGTTACAGCCTCTCCACTGCCCCGCTGACACAGATATCTGGTAAGACTCTCGCCAGCCACAGGGGAAAACTCAGTCGTGGAGTCGTGGAGACTGTTGCAATGTGTTACTCACAGCATGATTATATGCTTATGTTTGTAGGTTATCCCAGTAGCGTAAGAGTTATAAATAACTTTTCTTCACAATAGGCTACTTCAAGTCGATGTGTACTGTGAAACGAATTTGTGCTTAGAATAACAAAAGAGGCCATAAAGAAGTTGACATGTCTGTGTTGTTCAGTCGTAAAATTGAAAGCTTCATTCATTCCATCTAATATCGGGCAGCCAGCCTCACCCATAATTAGGTTACCCCTTAATGGCTGCCTTGCCTGCCATCGCAGTGAGGGCTCTTTCAATTTATTCTTGTCTGTCAATTTCTCGCCGAATTTTTCATGTCTGTACAAAGGAAAGCCTATAATTATATTAGGTCAGGTTTGTGACAGACAGTGCAATTAGGAAGGATAATTTGACCATAGTGAGTGTGTGTGTGGGTGTGTGTGCGTGGTCTGTCTAGGCCTACATATTTGGAGGAGAGGATAACAGACAGGAAGAGACAGACATAAGGATAGATAACTGATAGGGTGTGTGTGTGTAGGCCCATACAGTAGGTAACAATGGCTGTATTTTGGAATGTCTGTGTTAAAGTGGAAGCCATGCTGTGTGGTTATATAAATAATCAGCAAATGCAGTAAGCAACCCAGAGCAGTGTGTGTGTGTGTGTGTGTGTGTATTGTTATCTCCATCTGAGTCTTGGCACGGGGTCCCATGGGCCAGGGGAGCAGATGGCTCAGAGAAAAGGATGATGAGAGAGAGAGTTTATAGATGGAACATGGAAGAGAGGGATGAGGAGGGCTGAACAAAAGGAGGAAAAGACTGGCATGATTCAGCCAGTGCATGGTTATTATGTATGGTATAGGCTAGTTTAATATAGTAACATTAACTCTGCCAAGACATTGTCATAGAAAACCTAGGTTATCCCATTGTGTCTCAGAAGAGAATGCATCCTATACAAAAAGACAAATGATATCGGCTCACAGAAAGCTGGCATGTTGTCATTTTCACAACCTGGATTGACTCCAACATATTCTCCACAAAACCATAAAAGAACGTAATAGGAACATAATTCAAACTAATTACACCTCATTCAAGCCCCAGAGGAGCTGGGTTTTTAAAACACCGATTGAAATGACCCAGACATTTTGATCAAACAGCTGCTCTGTTGGTCCTCAGTGGATGAGCCTGTACTCACAGAGCCAGCCGAATGTGACAAAGTTGAGTGCTGGAAAATGTGTTTCAACATCTGCTCGGCCCAACTGGTTAATTAGGTACAGTTGGGAGTGTGTTTGGGGAATTTGGCTGCTGGGCTGCCACATTGCAATGACACTCATGCTCACACACTAGCTAACACATCAACACACTTATATCCCACTTGCAAACTATTGGGACCAAGGATGTATATTTTTATTATTTTATGTTTATTTTTGAGGATTTACCTGTAATACTATACATTTACTAGAAGTAGGCCTTTTGGTATTTCTTCTATACATGTTTCAAGTGTTTGTTTCTGATCTAACCTGAACTAAACAACTCGCAATTCTAACCTTTTCCAGCCAGTTTGTCCATTTGTGATTGGCCTGTCTGTAACCCAGGCATTTCAGACTCATATTAGGCAGTGGGTCCGATTTGTTGGACTGAGATCTCAAAGGGGGCATCCCTATCATTTTTCTGCATGGGTATCAAATTGTTGTTTGATGATATACTCCTTTGCTAAAGGAGTATATCATTGCCACTATGAGCAAACAAGTGCAAATCATGTACTGCTGTCATATACTGTTCTTTCTTTTTTTGAAGTACCCTACCTTCTATGTCAGTTTGTTATCTGCATCTTCCTTCCAGATGATGGTTTTAGCGCTATAGGTTTAATCAATGTATCATATAATAGGGATATTGTTTATTACACATTATCAAAGACAACTGGATGTGAATATCTGCTGGATCTGGCCCCTGGGCCATATCTTTGACACCCCTGCTTTAACCCGTCTCTTCTCTAATTGGTTCAGGTGAACACCTGAGGCTCTGCCCACAGGACTACACCTGCTGCTCCACCCTGATGGAGGAAACACTGGCAGGCCAGAGCGAGAGCGACTTCCTGTCCGCCATCGACGACAGCAGCCAGTTCCTCCTTACCTCCTTCACTCAGAGGCACCGCAAGTTTGATGGTAAGGAGAGCTCAAGAGACCACGGCTTACACCAACGTGGCCACAAGGTGACAATGATGGAGAGCCAGTAACAAACTAACTGACTGACATCAAACGTAAATCACCAGCAGGAGCATGAGCATTAACTGCATTTCGTTTTCTATGTACTTTTACTCTGCACAATGACAATAAAGTTGAATCTAATCTAATAATCTAAATTCAGGCTCGCAGTCAATATAGTTATGTTGTTGACTGAGGTCTCATTCATAGCGATCATTCTGATGATATAAGCTTGTTATCAGTTATACATCAAGCAGTATAATATATTAATATGGTGATGTGTCCTCAAATTCCAGAGTTTTTCAGAGAGCTTACGGACCTGGCAGAGAAGTCCATGAATCAGATGTTCACCAAGACCTATGGTCGTATTTACACCCAGAATTCACATGTCTTCCAGAACCTGTTTGTTGAACTCCGTCATTATTACTCCGGTGAGCACAATACTGATTATATATCCTTGTATCACCAGCCTAACAATAAAAGCAAGGAGTTAATGTCTCCACGATCATATGCTAACATAATTAGTGCTGTTACTCATTGTGGGTAACAGTGCAATATGAACAATATCAGATTGCCTTTTTGCACATCTTCCGTTGGTTTTCCATGGATGTTGATGCGTTTGGTCTTGCCTGCAGGGGGCACTGTGAGCCTGGGAGAGGTTATGGCTGAGTTCTGGTCTCGGCTAGTTGAGCGAATGTTCTCCCTGGTCAATCCCCAGTACCAGTTCAGTGAGGACTACTTGGAGTGTGTCAGCAAACATGCAGAACAGCTTCAGCCTTTTGGAGATGTGCCTCGTAAGCTCCGCATACAGGTATTTTAAGAATGATGCTTTCTCTCATGAGGAATGAAATGAAATGAATGTTTAAACCAATGTAGAGCTTATCCTCAATACCCAAATGTGCACGCATCACAATGAAATTCATCTCTAATGGATTACCTTCAGATTTACTGACTTTGAGGGCATGTCATCCCCAAGACGAGTGAATATTTGTGTTGACAGCTGAGTGATAATCTTCCAGCAGAAACGCCTTAGCGGGTGACTCAGGGGTGTCAGGCTGCATAATAAACGAATGATGATACACATTCAGCCTGTTCCCAGAGACAGAGATGTGCTGCAACATCACATCACGTTGCAGTGCTTTACCTTGGTAACAAGAACTCCCTCTTTCATCTCTCTCTCTTTCTCCCGCCCCCTCTTTTTCTCTCTCCCTCCCTCTTCCTTGATTTCTTTCTTCCTTTCTTTCTTTCATTCTGTCTGTAGGTGTCCAGGGCTTTCATAGCAGCCAGAGAGCTTGTCCAAGGCCTTGCCACTGGTCGTGACATTGTGAGCAAAGCAGTAAAGGTTTGTAGTGTCTTTCCTTGTTAAAGTATTTATGAAGGTTGAGGAGTACACAGTGGCACCTCATCTGCGTGACAAGCATGAATCATCCCCCTATCTCTCACTTTCTCTCTCATTTCTTCACTTACTTTCACTCTTTCATTTCTGTCTCTCTCTCTCTTCCCCTGTCCCTCTCTTTTTCTTTTTTGCTCTCTCGTTTCTGTCTCTGTCTTACCCTGTTTCTTTTTCTTTCTTTCTTTCTTTCTCTCTCTCTCTCCCTCTCTGTTTCTCTAGCTGAATGTTGGATCTGAGTGTGTCCGTGCCCTGATGCGCCAGTGGTACTGCCCACTCTGTCGAGGGATACCCACGGTCAAGCCCTGCCACTCACTGTGCCTTAACGTGATGAAGGGTTGCCTGGCCAATCAGGCAGACTTGGACTCGGAATGGAACAATTTCATTGGTAAGAGAAAAAGTGGGCGGGGTCTCCAATTTAGCAGATTTGGAATAATGCAATCATGAATTATGGTATTAATTCCATAAACAATAGTGGTGGAGCATAAATAAGACAGAATCATTATCAGAGTTCAAATCATTATCAGAATTCTGCCACATTCTAAATTCCTTATCTCTGCCTGCTTCTTCCCTACTCTCACAATCTCATTCTTCTGTCTATCTGCCTGCTTATCTTTATCTTTCCTCTGCCTATCTCGTAATCTGTCTGTCTGCCTGTCTCACTTTCTCCCTCAACTCCTATCTCTTTTTCCTACCCCCCCCCCCCTCCCCCCCCCCACACACACACCACCACCCACCCATATCTCTCCCTCCCCCATCTGCCATCACCCATATCACCCCCACCTCCCTTCTCCCCCATCTGCCGTTGCTCTCCCCATGTCAGATGCACTGGTGGTGGTAGCTGATAAGCTGGGAGGTCCCTTCAACATGGAGCTGGCTGCTGACTCCATTGCTGTCAAGGTGTCGGAGGGGATCATGCACATGCAGGAGAACAGTGTCACCATCTCCACCAAGGCAAGGCTACACACAGGCACAGATGGGGCCTTTAAGATAGCAATGCTAAAATCCTGTTAAGGACACAAATTATTGGGCATAATGTCCCATGACATTCCATATCAGCACTGAATGCACAAGGCATTAAACTTAATAAAAATATTTTTGGAATGTTTTTTGAAATGGGGTCTGTGTTGACCCAAGCCAGTGGGACACCAACATGAAACACTGACACCAGTGTAAAACAAGTACCCTTCTATAGCACACTCTAGTGGTCACATCCTTTAATGATCCTAGACGTTCATTACTTTTCCCTGATTTTCTACAGCAGGCTAATGCTAATGAAGTACACTTACTCATTCATGAGCCATTTTAATTAGCTTAAGCTAAATGACGGGCACAGTATTTTAAACAGCTAGGACGCTCTGATCTCTCAGATCTTCAGACAAGTATTTTCTTCCCTGCTCTCACAATCTCATTCTTCTGTCTTTTTTGTCTGCTTATTTTTATCTTTCCTTTATCAAGACGTTCTCTTTTACTGTGGTCTGTTATGATGTGTTGTGTTGCATTGTGTCTTGGCTCACTAAACCCATATGAACATCCTTGCAGTCACTCTTCGGTTAAGTATGTTTTTTATTATTATTTTAACCACAGGTGTTCCAGGGCTGTGGCCATCCCAGGCCTGCACCGAGCAGGTCCAAGCGCTCCCCTAAGGAACCGCGTGGAAACAGGAAACCATTCCGGAACTACAGCCCTGAGGAGAGACCCACCACTGCTGCCGGAACCAACCTGGACCGCCTGGTAAAGATATGAGAGCTACAGGGGGAGACATAGAGTGGGAGGACTGGTGATGGTAAAACTTTGAAATGGCAACAGAAAAAGGTTTAAATGGCAACTGATAAAGTATCACATTTTAAGAGGCCCATAGGGAGTTTTTGTCTAAAACTTACTAGCTAAGAACAAACAGCTTTCCTTGCACAAACCACTGCAAATTTGGCACCAAGAACAGCTGGATAACTTTGTAACTTATTTTATATTGTTAGGATGACACAAAATGTATTAATTTGAAAACGCAAAAAAACCTGCAAACCTGCAAATGTTACTTTGGTTGTTGATGTGTAAACATTCTGTAGCCATCTCTAGTGTTTTTTGACAAGTGTGTGTGTGGGCCATGTCCAGGTGTCCGATCTGAAGGAGCGCTTGCGCCCCATGAAGGGCTTCTGGGTGTCCCTGCCGCATACTGTCTGCAATGATGACAAAATAGCCGCGGACGTTACCAACGAGGACCGATGTTGGAACGGACAAACTCGAGGACGGTGAGTATTATACAATAAAGTATAATCTATTCTATTGTGATTACATAAAAGTGTATTTGGTCATACTTTTCTGGTGTTTTGAACTGTTAGCACTTTTAGGAAATAAATCAGCATGTTTGTATATCCATGCAACATTTCTTTAATGCGTCAGTAAACACTGATGTGTGAAGCTACGTTTTCAGCCATACTATAGGGAACTGAGACAATGCCATCTGCATCCACCATCATGGTCTAACTATATTATTGTGTTGTGTGTGTGTGTCAGGTATTTGCCAGATGTGACTGGAGACGGTCTGGTCAGTCAAATCAACAACCCCGAGGTGGAGGTGGACATCGCCCGGCCGGACATCCGCACCCGCCAGCTTATCATGGAGCTGCGTGTAGCCACCAACCGCCTGAGGCACGCCCAGGCAGGACAGGACACAGACTTTGTGGACAGTGAGTTTGACCCGACCTGTAATTAATATCCTAAATCATTCTGGTCTTCCACTATGCTAGAATATATGCATATCCTCTTATGCTGGTACTGAATAGATACAGTCACATTTGTATGATTTCAGTTAGGGATCCAATGAATCCATAGTCCAAGTTATGGATAGCCTGCTATATTCTTTTATTGTGTTCTCATGGACAGTGAGTCTGCATAGTCATAAGTACCAAAAGTATAGAGTGCACTGACTCTTGATATGCCGTTTACTATTTACATTTTACCAGTAGAGTTCAATCATGATCTCTTTAAAAAGAGGTTTTAAGATGTTTTATTTCCCAACTATTAGCCGTGGCTTATACATTAATTTTGCTAAATTTCTTCAGCTATGAGGTTAATACACGGGGGCAGTTAATATGGTATTAATATGTTTTAGTTTTTTTTTTTAACTTGCATAAAACACTGTCCTGCAGCTTATACACAATGTGGCTTATATACAAGAAATGACTGTATTGAACTTTACAAAAACTAACACGAGTTACCCTTGCCTGTTTTCCTGTCCCTGCAGCCGAGGGTGAGGACAGTAGTGGCTCAGGGGACGGGGATGGAGGAGAGAGGTACAGCGATGATTGGCCGGGCTATGGCCCCTACTCCCCGCCCTACAGCAAGGTACCACGGAACCCTAGCAACCCTAGCCGACCCACCCGCCCGCGTGACCGGACCGGAACCAAGTGGAACCGGGCCAACCAGGGCCGGGGGAAGTCAGCTGCCACGCCTTCACTCACAGCCTCTCACGCCCCCCTCGTCAGTCTGTCACTGGTGCTCTCTCTCGCCCCCTTGTGGAGGTAACCTGCTATGGCTGTAGGCTGTAGTACAGATTTGGACAGAGGATTGAGGGGGAGAAAAGAATGTCATAGTGAAAACATTGTGCCATTGTCTTTCTAAAGCACATCAGCCCAATAGATGATGCAAAATGTCTCAGTGAACCACCAGCTGATTTTTTAATAGGTATTGCAAAAATTCCCAATCAGAAATATCACCCTAATATTATTAAGATACAACAATAGCACAAATGAGGTGAAGGTCGAGGTTAAATAATCCCACTAACATCAGAGGTGACTGTAAACTTGGGCAGCTAATGGTTTAATCATTTCAAATATGAAAACTCTCAAGCAGTATCTCTCCTAGTCATTATTCATAAAAAAGTCAGGATTTCAGTTTGTGTAAATATCCACGTACACACACTCCACAAACAAAATGGAGACAGTTTACATATTATCAGCAAGGTAAGCGTTAATCATTTTTAAATAACAATTATTGAACCATCATTGAGAATTAGCAAACTCAGAATTAGCAGTCCAACCGCATCATGTTAGTCTTACTTTTGAACTCTATGCAGTTTGTAAATCACTGAGCTACATAGCATCTTTTTAATGTAACAATCTCTTTAGTTGAATCAATGGGTCGGGGTTGTCCTTTCTACCTGATCTAAACCAAGCACCTTTCTCATAAATCAATGAGAGTACTGACGTTACAAATGATGTGTTGTGCATCACTCACAATGAGCAGTTTTTCATATATCAAAACAAAACACAAAAACAGTCAGACTCTGTAAATTACAAAATGCCATGTTCACCATTAGGAAACTAAGAGTGTGTGAAATTCAGGAGACCATACACATAGAACAAAACATTTTTTAACAATGACAAGTGCATCCCATGTCTATTTTTCAGACTGGTGATGGGAATTTAGATATGTGATTCTCCCCTGTGCACACAGTGGCCCTGAGCAGTGCTGAGGGCATCCATGAAATCCTTGACCTTTTTTTGTTCAGCACCTGGGATGTGCACAAAGTCTCCTTGGAAGTAAGCATCCATGAAATCCTGGCATTGTTCGCCAGCATGGCACAGGTATTCTTATTGGTGTCTTATTGTGATAGATTTGTAAGGGTTTCTAATGTTTGGGTCTAGGCTACATGTTTAGTGTATGCCTTTATTTATGTATTTATTTATTATTTATTTTAAAGTACTTATGAATGTTAAATTTGCAGATGTAACTGCTGAATGTTGAAACCAGAGGAGTGTGAATTCAGTTTACTTGTTATTCCATAAATGTGTAGCCTTTTTTTTTTAGAGGAGTCCAGTTTATTGGATTTACTTTTACCTTTTTAACTTGGAGTGAAGCGAGGTCCATTTTGGTACTCTTAGTTTAATGATATACTGTAGGTTTTTTCTTTTTTTTTAATGGAATCGCTGCTGGTCTGATGAAAGGTTTTTGTGTTGAATGGCAGCATTGTCAAGACTGTAGGGCTTTCTGTCTGAGTGAAAAAGGCAAGATGACCTTGATGAAATGACAGAAAATGGGAAAGAAGACCTTAGTCCTGTGGAAGGATGCACAGTGCATGGGTTCCACTGATAAATAGTCCAGTGATGAAAGACAAATGAAAAAAGAAACCGTGTTTGTTTGTGATGGCAAAACAGATGGAGACGGAGAGAGAGAGGGAAACATACAGATGGACTGTGTATTGGCCTTGGGGGAGAGTGGGAGGAGAGGAAATGTACAAACAGAACACGTGAAGTGTGAATGAAAGGATTAAACAAGTTAGATGTGAAACAAATGGAAGCAAAGGGAGAAGAAAAACAAAAGCCTTCTGAATGTTGAAGCACACACCTTATTTTTACTAATGTTTGCATTTCATTATTTGTGTGCTATGGATGGTGTGTGTGCACGCGCATGTGTGCGTGCGTGTGTGTCTGTCTGTCTGTCTGTCATTACATTAGTTTGGTGGTGTAGTAATACTAAGTCAACTGTTCAATCCTTGAGCTGGGCTGTTTCTGCCTATTGCATATGACAATACCACAAAACAAAACTCATACAGTAAGGTGACTACACCAATGTACAGTAGATTGTTCTGGTACTCTTTATGTGACGTAGTCCATAATGTCCATACCACTTTAGAAATGATAACTAAATAAAAAAAAAACCACATACACAATTGTCGTTTTGAGGGAAGCACAAGTTGAAAAGAGTTTGGTCCAATCAAAATGACCAATTTGTAAACTCCATGATACAATCATTGATACCATTGTTAGGTAATTGTACAGTGATGGCACAAGTCAACATGACCTTTAGTTTGAATGTTCCACTGTGATGTAAATGTTTTTAATCCGTATTCCTAACTGTCAGGAACACGTTGTGTATGTGAAACCAATGAATAAAATGTTTGTTTGATCTATAAATGTTTTTTTTTTTTTTTTGTAGGAAAGCAATCAGGAAACTTAAAAAATACAAAAAAATGCATAGAAAAAGTATGTAATGTTGAAACAGGTATCAACTCAGAAGTCTTTGTACTGTAGAACCACAGATTTGTCTCTCTGGTCAGGACTGCTAGCCAGCTCCCAGTGTGTAACAAGGCCATTCCCATACATCTAGAAGGTGCTACGATTTGAACACAACCTGTGCTCAAGTAAAGCTGTAAGTAAAGCCAATGGTGACCGTCGTAATGCATTCAGTGCTTTCTAGAGGGATGTTCTGAGACAACGTGATATTCTCTCTTGTTTCTGCCACACATCGGACGACTGAAGCAGCCACGCTAGAGGAAAGGGGATGAACATGATCAAACTCTATGTATGTGCACATATTTTCATAAACCCAGACCCAAGCATGCATGCACTGATGCATATGCATAAGTAAGGTTATGGTATGTGAAACAAGACCAGGTAATGTCTGGATTATGCTATTGCATATCATATGCAAGAATTTTGTACTTTTTACAATACTGTGTTTCTTCCGATAAAAAACCATTTGCCATTTCCATATGGCTCAAAGCTCACTTCTAGCTGCCTGTGTAATGATTAACTTTAGATGAATATAAAAGTGTTGCTATCAGATGTACACCAACATTCTTGGCCTGATGGTTCATTTGAATATTAACTCTGACAGGCGTGCAGGAGCACTACCTTCCACAGCAGGAAGCCCAGGAGAGCCAATAGGACCAGGGCCAGCAGGAGGGATAACACGATCACCCACCAGGGCACCCTGCGGTGCAGCAACGACTTCCGCTCAGGGAACACCGTCAGCTTCACCTGCAGGGGGCGCACAAACCAGGCCTCAGCAAGACTGACCCCAATAACTCCACCACACTGCTGTGCTAGTACATCTAGTATATCTATTGAATGCTTTTATCCCAAAGCCATTTGCAGGTACAGGTATGCAGCTTGGGCGTTCACTCGTCACACCCATAATCTTGGTGTTGTTAGTATCTTGTTCTGATGGTTAAATTACTGGAGGACTATCCAACTAGAGCAATATCTATAATTATACAAAACATTAATGATGGCAACAATAACAAAATCTGTGGTGTTACTATAGTAACACATTTCAATCTAATTTTAAAAATTGAATTGAAGCTGTTAAACTACAAATGTTTTTTTATTTTTTTATTATTTCATTGGATCTATAGTATATTGACGGTCCGTGTATCATTCGTTCATTTGATATTCAATTGAGAATCCAAAATGAAAAAACGAAAAAAGTAATTGTTTACTTGGTTATTTGTTTATGAATGTGATACAAACCAACAAATAATGCTTTGTTTTTCAGACTTTTGATTTCATGATCAGATCAAAAGTAGAATGTTTAAAAAACTGCCTCAGGCCCAAAACTGATTTTGATATTTATTTTTTCCGATTTCTGTGACCTGGAAGTCTATCCAAGTCACTTTCTTGGTCTAGACCTGTCGCTGCTCAGTGTTGCCAATTCAGTGACTTTGTTGCTAGATTTAATTTTGGCCATCCCATAGCGACAGAAAATATTGTCTAACAACTATAGCGAGAAATTGGGCTGATTTGCTAACGATGGCAAACTTGGTTTAGCTGAATCGACAGAAAATCATCTCCCTTCTCATGCCTGTTTTGGTTTATGAACAACGCGTTAAGCCCAAAAGCATTATAGAAGTAATGACTGGCCTAGGCTATGTAGTATCAGCCCATGTTAGGGAACGTAGGCCTAGATGTTAGATCTATCAGCTCAGATCATCATTTGTCGCCAACGCCATTGGAAGGCAGCCAGCTGCAGTAGCCTTCTGGTGAGATTACACCAAAGACAGTAGCTATGACAGGGAAACTAGGGACACATTGTTCAACAAGCACATTGATCAAAGGAAAGAGGGGCTACAACTTCATTCACAAACAGAGCAAATAATTCAAATCGAGCCATAGTAGCCACAGGCGGGCCTAGGGCCGATCTACTTGTCAGTCCTGCCCGTCCAACTATAGGCCTACGTTCACCATCAGAAAAGACGCATAATTAACACTGCTCTGAGAGCTCAAGAAACAGTCAAATCGCTTGAACAGGCGGCAGCTCCGTTTAATTGTCAGGTGTGAAATGCGTTCATATTCCACTTTTTATGTCATAGACGTTGCATGCCTATGGAAGGAAAGGCTTTGCAGTAGGATTGTCCAAGCTGTTGCTTCAGTTTGTGTTTTAAGTTATACGACGCACTGTTGCTGGGTTCATGCCGTTTTGCGCAAGTTTAAAATGTTTAGCCGACGCGTAATTTGCCATTTTGTTCAATAAGTTCTACTTTTCATGTCATGAATGTAACATGCATATGATAAGGCTTTGCAGTTGTAGGCCTACAATATGGTCAATCTATTGTCTGGTAGGCCTAGTCCGATTTAACACTGCAAAACAGAAGCAGCAGCTGGCGATGGAAGTCAATAAATAATTTCCGGGTCACAGAAATCAGAAAAAATAAATATCAAAATCAGTTTTGGGCCTGAGGCTGTTTTTTAAACGTTCTACTTTTGATCTGATCATGAAATCAAAAGTCTGAAAAACAAAGCATTATTTGTTGGTTTGTATCACATTCATAAACAAATAATGAAAAAACAAGTCCTTTTTTCGTTTTGGATTCTCAATTGAATATCAAATGAACGAATGATACACGGACCATTGACTAGTAATATCGTATTTGTTGTTT
The DNA here is from genome assembly GCF_017589495.1 of Alosa alosa. Lineage (NCBI taxonomy): Eukaryota > Metazoa > Chordata > Actinopteri > Clupeiformes > Clupeidae > Alosa > Alosa alosa. The sequence continues at coordinate 21,656,478 of NC_063202.1, forward strand.
TTTTTTTAGTATTTTATGCGATGTGAATTAGACAGTATCCTTCATCATTTTAATTGATGCTATTAAATGAGCCTGGTATTGATCATGAAGTGTCTATGTGTGTGTGCACCTGCATTGGACTAAGCCCAAGTGGGAACATATTTTACCTGAGTAGGGGGGCTCCTGAGGCCGATATTTTTTGGAGCTGAATGGATGCTGAGCGAGGCATTGAACACAATGTCCAGGTAGTTCAAGGACTCATACTCCTGGCAGGGCAGACAGAGACACTTGCAGACACTTTGTACATTGTATTTTGTAGTTGAAAGGATTTCAAGTAGCCTACATGAGGTTTCAAAGCTAGGTGTCTGTTGGGTACCATCTGTGTCTGGGGTTTTCATGAATGATGCACAGATTGCTACTTATCATGCTGTGCCTTCTAAACCCACATACCTCAAGAACTGTGCTGTTCCACAAACGAGATCTGAGATGGACCACTGCTTTATCTTCCAGGCCAAGTAGGGGACACTTTATAGTGACGCATTGTGCTTCTCCACCACAAACCTGAGAAGTAAGAAAGGATATGTACGTATTTCTTTGTTTATAAGTTTAACATTGTTTTCATTATGTTCTGTTGTAAGGTAAATTACGTTGCTTACCACACCCACCCACACACACTCAACACACGTGCACACACACACACACACACACACACACCAATCACATTTTCAAAGGATTTCATTACCATTGTTTTGTATTTCCTTTTTCTTCCAAATATGGATAATATTCCGTCAGTGCTCAGGGCCTCCAGATCCGACTCCTCAGCCTGTCGCTTGCCTCTGGACGTGCCTTGAGCCTGGAGAGGAGTTGCAAATGCACATTTCAGTAAAACTGGTGTAGAAATATGCACAAACACTTTAGCTTCACACCTACTCAGAATTAGTTGAAGTCAATGAATTGGACTGGCTCTACTCCTGAGAACAGTTAAATAATCAGGACATTTACAATTTGGGGTTAAGTGCCTTGCTCAAAGGCACAGCGGTGGAAATTTAGAATTCAGCCCACAAGTTTTCAGGCTTCTGCATGCTACCCCAGCTCCTTAGCCACTATACTACTAAATAGATAGATAGATAGATAGATACTTTATTCATCCCGAGGGAAACTTTAGATACTAAAATTACATACTACCACTGGGAGTCAATGGCCTGATTACCTTGATGTGTTGGAGAGGACTGATTTCCTGTGTGGGAGAGCAGGACATTTTTTGACCATCTTTCCCCTCGATCTGCACCAAATACAGGAGCCATTTCCCATTTTTATTTAGTTTGGGCCAATGGATGTCCAGTGACACTGTGGCTAATGATGTCAGAGGTAGTCCCAGATTGCTGATCTAGAAATCATACGTGTTAGATGATCATACGTGTTAGATGGCTTGCACATTACAACAGTACATGGTGTAGTATATCTAAATAAACTAGATTTGAAAATTAATTGATAGGAAATTTCACGTACCGTAAAGTTGTATTCGACCAGACTACCAATGTCTTGCTCTGATGTCATTTCACTGTCCACTTTCGCCTTCCCTCCATCTACTGACACCTGGGATGGGCTTACATGACTGGCAACCCCAGAATTCATGTTAACACAACATTTCCATGATGTTTACACATGTAGAGAGATTCAATGCACAATTGCATGAAAGTGCACAGAAGTGCAGCTAGTGAATAATCTGTCATGTAGAAATACCATGTATTTAAAACTACATCAAGACCTAGTAAACCACGCTACTCTGCTCAGGAAAGAAGACTGTTGATTTACTTCTAGTGAACTTACATGTATGTTTATTCTTCAGGAATAATTCAGATATGGCAAACATGGGTTTCTGATAGCATAGGCAATCATGCTGTGGTTTAAGGCATGCACAACTGATACACTGTCCATACAGGAATACATGAATACGTAATAATAAAGTATTGATAACATGCTCACCTATACACCAGCAGGTTAAGATCAAAGATGATTCTGCCTCTGGTGGCCACTGCTGATATATTCTGAGAACTGGTCCTGTGGCCAAAGGTGAACTTTGTTAAAGGAAATGACTCACTATCAGGTTACAGGACACTATCAGTCTCATGAGCAAACATTCAACCCAAGTTGAAGCCAGTCATAAAGTCTGAGATTACACAAATGGGAAGAACATTTAGGGTGAAATTAAATGTCTCCTCAACCAAACTTTATGCAAACAGAATTCAGCAGAATCTGTACACATTGACAACGCAAAGGCCTACTGTCCAGAATTAAATGGTTCCCCCAGAGTTAAGCTCACGTTTGCAGTTGAAGGGTAACATTGACATCTGAAGTGCTCAAGGTGATATTCATTGTAGTCAGTGTAATGTACAAATCAACCTGAAAAACAAACCACAATATTATTTAGAAGCTCCCAAGTATTAATCATGTGAAACAGCTGAGTTTGTGTTCACATACCTAATCATTTAAACTGGCTCACCTCTCCATCTCTGGGTAAAGGGTCTCCTAAGCGACATGTCACCAGGGTGCCATTGGCATTAGCAGTGCAGTACACCTGCACATAGCCCCAGTGTAGAAATAAAGAAGAGTGAAGGACAGCAAGTAAAAGAGAAAGTAAAGATATACCAAAAGAAGGAGGCAGAGAGAGAGATATAGAGACATATTATAACACACTGCATGTTTGTGCATCACGTTCAGCCAAATCTGCAAAGCGCTGGCTGCATGAAGTCGAATGAGCCTATTCAGATATTCAGAGCGGATATGAGACACAGGAAATGCCCTGTATGCTGACTCACAGATTTCTCCTTGGAAAAGTAGGACATGTAAAAGATTGGGCCTGGGATGGTGGCAACCAGCTGAGTGTCGTAGGCGTTCTCTCCTCCTTTATTTGTCACCGTTATCTTCAGATCAATCTTTTTGTCACTGGCAGAAATCACTGCTGTGCCATTCTCACTGTATTTCAAAACATCAAATAGAATGACACTCCACCACATTTTTTTTACAATATGTTACTTATCTAAAAAAAAAGAAGAATTTCAGACTACCTTCTCAATGGCGTGAAGAGGTCTGTATCTTTATTTCTGGATACAAATTGATACTGTAGATCAAGGTTACTTCTACAGATGTTGTCGTTCCCACATCCAAGATTCACAAATTTGAACTGTAAAAACAAACATGGAGGACTGCTGTGAGTGGACTCATAAGCTTTACAGATGTACTGTGTAAATTCAATCAGAGCAAGTCCAGAAACAGGTCATGTTTTATTTTTTAAATGGAGCTATGGAACCTCCTCATGTTAATCTGTTGGGGTGACCTCTTTCCCCAAACTGCCTGTCTCTGTAATGCATACCCTCTTCCACAATATCATAGAGAACCACTCCTAATTATTCACAATGGCAAACCATGATATCAATAGCATATACACACAGTCATACACACAATCTCTCTCTCTCTCTCTCTCTCTCTGTCTGTGTGTGTGTCTCTCTCTCATACACACACAGCCACAGACACACACCCACACGTGTAAACACAACAACTCACACACCTCAGCTGTGCGTTTGTTCTGTGGTGAGGTGACAGGTTTCAGCTCAGGCAGTGAACTGAGTGCTGACTGGTGGCTGGACATGGCACCCAGGAGGGATGAAGACACACTAATGGGGATCGCCCTCACCTTGTCCTGGATGTCCGTCTGGGAAGAGAGGTCGGCTCTGTTAAAAACCTGCCCTGTTACTTCATACAGTGTGTTCTGTACAGTACGGTGCATTCTACAGTAATGTGCACCAAAGAGGGTTAAAGCGGAGCTAGTAATCAAGGATCTTTGTGTACACTCTGTACAATGCCCAATGAATTGCATATACTTGAATGTGTTGAATACTCATTCAAATAATATCTAAAAACTCTCAGACCACAAAACAATAAATATACATTATTTCAAATATATAATCAAATAGAAAAGCCTTATCAAATATGAAATATACTGATATAATACATGCAGACTTTAAAAAGGGCTGTTGAATTCAACCAAAAGAGACAGAGTCAAAGTCAGCTTTATTGTCAATGTGAGGACCCCATACCTTTAGTCGGAGCTCTGTGCTTACACACTCCTTATTTGGACCCCGGAGCCTAAGAGTGCCCTGAGACCAGAGATGGCAAAAATATTTTTTTTCATACTCAAGTAGACGGAAAGATACTGTAAAAAAGACTCTGTGAGTACTCAAGTAAGGGTGACAAAGTACAGGCTCTGATATGTACTCAAAGATGGACTAGTTTACTGTGTTTCTGGCCTTATTCCAATACTCCAAATATTCCAATTTAACTCTATAACTATTTCACTGCACCTGAAATTACCTGTTTGATGCCTTGTGCCAAACCAAGTATGAACTTGCAAAGAAACAAAAATTCTGATTGGGGTAAGGTTGCTTGCAGAATAGGCCAAATAAATGACAAACAACAAAAAATAAGATGTTTTCTCATCTTTAACATGTCCTGATAAAGCATTAGATTTGACCAAAAAGTTTTCTGTTATTATGGAACCATTATTTTTCTTTATTTGGCGTTCCACTCTGTAGCACCCCTGCATGTGTCGCAAAGGCTAGCTAGTAGCTACTCCCTTTGTGGCACTATTATCGTCCCATCCATTTAGGCTGAAATTGGAATTGATGTTGAGGAATGAAAGTAAAATGTGGTCAGAAAAAATGGTACTCAAGTACAGATATCTGAAAATGCTACTTGAAGGAATCGACTTGTCATGTTTTACAAGATGTACTTGTTCTCACAAGATGGCGGCGAGTATTGAGTATTTGTACTTTGTTACTTCTAACCTCTGCTTGGGATGGATCTTTGAAGGCGACCCGAGATGGCAGATTCCACTCCCTCCTCTGACGGTCTATTTCCAGCATGTAGCGGATATCTGCATGGGGTAAATGAAGATGTCAGGATTGGCAGAGCACCAGCAGATGCTGACACAGTACATCAGCCATGGCATATCAGGCTTGGCCTTTATCTGCCTCATATCACTGTGGTTTATGTGGATCTCTGCCACTGAATGCCATTGTAATGTCAGGAAATAATATGTTTGGTCAGGAAAAGTCTTCAAGTGACCAATCCCCTGAAGTAATACATTTTTGAGATTGACAGCTTATGATGCTGGACTGGACTGATGTGCTGTTCCTTGTGTACTTACTTATGTCTGGCTTGTAGGTGGCTGGATGTGTGGTGAAACTAAAACAGGACTGGACAGTAATTGAGCTGAATAATTGAAAGAAAAAAAAAGACGTTCACGACCAGTTTTTTTAAATACTTGGGATGAATTTTATGTATTTGTTTGTGTTCCGGTGAAACTAACCATTGACGCAGATCACAATTGTAATTTTTTACATCGATTTTATCAGGGGTTATCATCAAGGTCTGCTCAATATTTATGACTGGTTTTGCCCTGGGGAAATAAGATAATTCAGAATCACATGTGCCCTGGTATAGAAATCACATAAACAGCATCACAACATATTACCTGTAAACAAATACAGAATCTGAGAGAGTCCCCACAGCTACATCTGGATATCCATTCTCATCTACGTCCATGTTCCCCGCTAAGGAATATCCAAATAACTTTACACCACCTTCGCCTTTTATTATCTGAAATGTTCAACAAATATACATTAATTCAGTACAGACTTCTCTCTCTTTTGTATTTTTGTAAACACAACATCTCTGAAAATACTGTACAAGTAGACAGTTGGCTGACAGTATGGCATGGTGTGTTCTGTAGAATGTGTTTACTGGCCTGTGCGGGTTTCTTTAGAATGCCCTCCGCAGAGCCATGGTAAATGTAGACATGTCCGGGTCCCTCATACGGTGCTCCTATTGCAATATCTGTTATGAAAGTTAATGAACATCTCTGTCAAAAAAAAACATGGACTCCACACACAGAAGGGACTTCTGGCTGAAGCTTAATGTCTTTGCCCAAACCAGAACAAAACAAAAGAATCAATGTTTATGTTTATACTACTTTATACTATAAGGCTATATTTGATAGTTTGCTCATGGAAAAAGGAATACTAGTGTACACAAATGGCTAAATTCATGATGTGTGCTTTATACATCTCTAGGGCTGCCTGTCTGTGATAGCAAAATAGGTTAAAAGAAAGACAAGCATTCCAGTTTGCCTTTGTAGTGTTTTGTGGTCATCTCCTCCTATAGAGAACATGGGGATAAAAGCTCTTTTCTTGTGCTTTGCATTCACAAAAGACGCCAGAGAGGGCTTTTTAGCTGACCTTGGAATCTGTCTTGATTGACATCACCGATGCTTCGAACTGCCAGCCCGAACATGGAGTCCTTTTTTCCGTGGAGATGGACAGGCTTAAGATTGTTCCAGTCTCTGCCTCCGGCTCGATTGATGTAGACGTAGACGGCACCTCCCACATCTCCATCTTTTTTAAAGTACTGGGGAGCGCCCACCACCAGGTCATCCCACCTTCATCAAAGATACTGTATAATTATATGGTACTTCTGGATAAATAACAAAGATGCTATTCTGAAGTTGTAGCAAAATAAAGAACTTAAACTAATTTAGTGTTAACAGTAGATATGGGCTTGATACTGCACTAACACCAACCAGACTATCATAAGGCCCATTCAGTTTTACTTCATAAATGAATATTGGTGATACAGTATAGGGGCCATCTAACTGTCATAGTTGTCACTGTATGTATCTCCCTGTGATCCAGGTCAAGCATAATACGCTTCTCCACCACTATTTCCCCACACTTATGGCATTTTTTTACCCCTGAGAGGCTGGGCTTTTACCCCTGAGAGGCTGGGCGTTTCCCACTGAGAGGCTGGGCTTTTACAACTGAGAGACGCCCTATGCTGCAGAAAACAAACAACAACAAAAAACCTCTGCCAGAACAAACATTATGGCAGGCTAATTAACGTGAATGTTTCAAACTGGCACTTCAAATCCTGCCGACCCCTGTTCTAGACAGCAGCTCACCCATCTGCGTTGAGGTCCACCACTGCGAGGTCATAGCCAAAGGACGAGGCCAGCCCAGGCTCAGTGAGACGGTGTGCCAGACCCAGACCTTTTGTTCCATCTTCACTCCGGAGCAGTAGCACCTACACACACCGACAGGTACATTTACCTTTACAGTTGCATTCATGTGTGAATTTTACATACATTCAATATTCGAGGAGGAGGAATGCAAGCCCAAGTGAGGTGCTGGCCAGGAGGTTATCATGAATAAGGATCTATTCAAGACAGCTGTTTCGTCAAACAGCCTTTATCAACCCAAAGGTGACTTTGATAAAGGTTATTCCTTCTACACTTAATGCACAAATACCTGAAAGTAATTTAGCAGTTCATTCTAAGTCATTTACTACTATTTACAGACAGAGGCCTAAGAAAGTTTGTGTGTGAGGTTCAGGGCTCCCAGCCTTGGGTAGACCAGAGTATCAGACAGTAGAGATGCATGAGATTCACACATAGAGACTTACAGATATTTGAGGGCCCCGGAAAGGCTCCTCTGTATGGATATACATGTATGAGTGGTGCGCATACATCCTCTGTACAGATATACATTTATGAGTGGCGCGCATACCTCACCACTGTGTCCAGCTCTGGGGGCTCCAGTCACGATGATCAGCTCCCCTTTATTGGTCAGACTGGTGCTGGAGCCTATGGAGAATCCTGCATGGACATGACACACACAAACACGTTAAAAGCATCTGGTATGTGGTTAGCGTAATATGACATTTTGGAAAAAAAAAACCTATCTTTTAACACACCCCAAAAAATCATTAAAACGATGAATTAAAATCTACAATCATCAGTGTGGTCTTGTTTGAGCAAAAAACAAAGTCTTTCGTGACTTTTTTACGAGCCACATTACATACAAGAGCTCTGTAAAAAATATATGGTGGTATCTGGTTATTAACACAGCTAAATTAACAGTAAAATTATTAAAGAGTGGGAGTCACGTGTACCTAAATAACTGCTGATGTTGACAGGAATGAGCATGGGGTTGTTCTCTCCCTCATCCCCGGTTTCCAGTAACTTAGGATAATCCACATCCCAGTCTATCGGCTCTAGACGCACGATACCTGCAGTGTCACAAAATGGGGGTTTATAGAGGGAGGGATTTCTAGAATGTACTTTTATCAACCTCTAAAGTGGATCTTATGTAGTAAACCTCAGAATGACTCATGCCTGAACAAAAAAGGACATTTTCATGTAAAAGAATGGGCGTAAAGTTATTACAGATATACAGTATACTGTATAAATATATAGTATATGTGTAAGTGTATGTGTATATGGGTGTGTGTTTGTGTGTGTGTGTGTGTGTGAGAGAGAGAGAGAGAGAGAGAGAGAGAGAAAGAGAGTGTGTGTGTGTGTGTGTGTGTGTGTGTGTGTGTGTGTGTGTGTGTGTGTGTGTGTGTGTGTGTGAGAGAGAGAGAGAGAGTGTGTGTGTGTGTATATGAGTATAATTATACTCATAATTATACTAATAAACAAACATATACAGACACCTTCACCACACCTATGCTTACCCTTCCAGTCGTAGCCCCCTGGGGCTCCATATAGGATGTGCTTCTTGTCACTGGTGAAGGCAGGAGAGACTCCCTGTTGGCAGTAGCCAAAGAATTCCTTGGTCCTTCCCCCCGGCCTTGCCAGACGGCCTCCCTCAGCACAGAACGGGTCTCGCTCCTCTACTTGCTCCTGCAGGTCCTGCTCCAGGACTATGCAGCGGCCAGGCATCACCCGAGACTCCTCCGACTTCCCTCTCTGGTAGCGGTGGGCACACACCTGAGGAAGAGAAAGAGAGAGAGAGAGAGAGAGAGAGAGAGAGAGAGAGAGAAAAGAGAAAGAGGAAGGTGACCTCTGACCTTGATTACCACATCCTCATCTTTTCAACACATCAGAAGGAAAAGTACCATTTTATTCCCCAACCCCCAGGTAAGTGTAATATGTTTGAGTTATGATTACCAAATAAATATTGTATATTCAATACATACAGTATGCATGTAGTGTGTGACAATTTAACGACCTTACCACAACCTTTCCCCCAGGGCCCTGGCTCCGAACTCTCACTCCCATCCACTGGTTCTCTTTGTGGTCCTCCGCAGTTTCTAGAGAAACAGCAGAACATGTACAGACCTGCAACTTCACTTTCACACACCAGCACAGTGGGCATTCATCACACATGCATTCGTCTTGTTTTTTATATACATTGTAGATTACCTGTGTAAAGTCAAGTCAAGTCAAGTCAAGTTTATTTATATTTATACTCAGAGAAAAATATTTACATTGGCAACTCAGTGCAGCTAGCAGAAGGCATCTGAGAACAGTTTGGTCTTAAGTCTAGATTTAAAACTGGGTAGTTGGGGCCTTTTCGATGTCATCCAAAAGTTGGTTCCAGAGATGAACCACATACCAGCTAAAATCTGCTTCACAATGACAGTAGGTTTTACTAACAGGTTTTTCACCTGAGACCTGAGTGGTCTAGAAGGTGTAAACATACAACACATATACCTTTTTGCTGCTTTGTGAAAAGCCTTTGTTAGATTGCTAAATATTGGGAGGAGTGGACACAAACCTGTTGTGTCAAACTGGATGCGTTGACAGTCATTGGGTTCAGTTGTGAAACCACAGCCATACAGTCCTCCTGTTACATTTGCCCTCTGCTTCCCCAAGGCTTTGGCATGAGGAGCACCTACTAGCAATCTGAATTATGAAACACAATGGTCATTACTAGATATGTATCCATTTCATACATTTCTCCTAGATATGTATCCATTTCATACATTTCTCCTAATTCTAATTTAAAAAAAAAAAATCTCAATTTGATCAAAATATCAATATTAGTTTTGACAATGCAAAAAACACCATCTAAACCTACAGCCTTGCCACATAAACCAATAGCAAATTCACCAGAGACGAGTTTACAACAGCAGGTATGCAATGTTATGGTTACGGTGATGTCCTGCTGCCCTATCCGTGTGCAGGGAGAGGCCAACACAAACAGAGTAGAGTACAGAGAGACCAGGCTTCAAGCACTCACACTTTACGGTCCCCCATTTGTTTCTGGTGATGCATGGCCAGAGAGAAACCAAACAGACTCTCCGCCTCCCCGTCTTTCCTCAGTGCGCCATCCGTGTCCAAGTTAAAGGCTGAGATGCCGACGAACTGACACAAGCCCAGAGCGAGCGACACTAGCGGCAGCATGTTGTGGCTCTGGCTCAGTGGGGCCATTGTGTAAGCGGTCACTGCTCAGGTGCTGTGCTTAGCATGTGGCCAGTGATTTATGAGCTCTGTGGGCCTGCTGCTGCAGAAGTAACTGCTGGGTGTGGCTCCACTCAGCTTTCCACTCATGGCTGAGGACAGAAGGGTGTGGATGAGTGAACAACTGTATATTGACTCAAGATAACCTGCTGTGTTAATAATTGCCTTGCTCAATGAGAACTCTTTGAGAAAAAGGATTTGTCCTTTGATCCCTATAACTTTATTGTTTTCCCAGAAACACACAACAGGCATGCCACAGATAATCCTAAAACAATGTCAGAACAATTTCATTTTAGTGGAGCAGTTTAGCTCAAAATGTTTCACAACAAATGATAATTTTATGATAACAATCAAATTTGGTAGAGAAACTCACAAAGGGGGTCTGATCAGATTTAGAATTATAGGCACCTCGGATTTGGCCCCTGGGCGCCAAGACCGACATTTTTCAAAATGGCCGACAAATATGGATTTACTTGGTGGAAAAGGAGAGAAAAAACCTAATAGAGTTACATATTTTACCATAAATCAATCAAATGTGTATGTATAAATCCATATATGTATACACACTCTTTTGATCCCGTGAAGGAAATTTGGTCTCTGCCTTTATCCCAATCCGTGAATTAGTGAAACACACACAGCACACAGTGAACACACAGTGAGGTGAAGCACACACTAACCCGGAGCAGTGAGCTGCCTGCTACAGCGGCACTCAGGGAGCAGTGAGGGGTTAGGTGCCTTGCTCAAGGGCACTTCAGCCGTGGATGTGGGCATGGGAGAGCAGTGCTCCACCACTACCCCCGTCCACATTTTTCCTACTGGTCGAACCAGCAACCCTTCGGTTAGAAGCCCGACGCCCTAACCACGGCTGCCAAAATTCATTTTTTATCAACGTGACTAATTGAATCCAAATCACAAGGCATGTTATTGATGTTTATTATGATTTAACATATATGTCACAGCATGTTATTGATGTTTATTATGATTTAACATATGTCACAGGATATAGAGCCATAGAGATTACTTTACGACTGGTCTTGTATGTATGCTCAGACCCCAGGTACGCCATGCACTAGACCCGTTACAGTTTGCATACCAGGAGAAAGTTGGCGTGGACGATGCAATCACTTCTACACAGGACACATTCTCACCTAGACAAGGGGAAAAGTGCTGTGAGAATCATGTTCTTTGATTTCTCAAGTGCTTTTAACACCATCCAACCCCTCAGACTGAGAGACAAGCTCTTGCAGATGGGTGTGGACGCTCACCTGGTAACCTGGATTACAGATTAGCTGACCGAGCGACCACAGTAAGAACTGTCTCTCTGACACTGTGATCAGCAGCACCGGAGCCCCACAGGGAACTGTGCTCTCTCCAGTCCTGTTCACCCTGTACACATCTTACTTCTGCTACAACACCGAGTCATGCCACATGCAGAAGTTTTCTGACGATACTGCAATTGTGGGGTGTATCAGGGACGAGCAAGAGGAGGAGTACAGGCGCCTGGTGGAGCACAAAGAAGAAGGATGCTGGGCGACTTGACAGGCTGGTAAGGAAAGCTGGCTCTGTAGTGGGAGCTGAACTGGAGTGCATCACTTCAATATCTGACAAAAGGACCCTGAACAAACTGATCAACATTTTGGACAATGAGTGTCATCCACTCCACAGCACTATTACAAAGCAGAAGAGCCTGATCAGCTGGAGACTTCGCTCACTGCCTTGCACAACAGACAGACTGAAGAAGTAATTTGTCCCCAGGGCCATTGAACTGTTCAATGCTTCACTTAAGGGAAGAGGAGAGATAGACTTCTCCGCATAGTCTATCTGCCTCTCCACCCTCTCCATGTTTGTGTACTGTCTGTCCACTAGCCACTTTTTACCACTGTCTTACTGCTTCACTGTTTGCGTGCTATATTAGCACGTATATGCATAACCCCTCCCTCCATCCCACAGCCGGATTGTGGCCACAGTTATACCTTTACTTAATGTAGTTATATATATATTATATATAGTTTTTTTATATTACCTTGCCTACTCTCTTATATGTCCATATTTATTTTATGCTGGTCTCTAGTCTAGACTTTATTCTTGCACTGTTGCACTGTTGGACTTACTCATTTGCACCATCACCATGACACTCACTCTCACAGAGCACCTTACCTTACTATGCACAGAGAATCACAGGCTCAGTCCCTGCCTCAGTCATTGCAAGCTCCTCATGCTTAATCACCCACTATGTGGATACCGTTTTAGACTTTTAGATTTAGATTTAGTGTTATTTAGTATAATTTGTATTTTAGTATATTCTTTATCTTCTACTGTCCTTATTGCTTAGGTGTGTTTTTTATATTATATACTTTTAATTACTTTTTCTGCTGTTAGTGAATGTTGTGTGTGATGTCCGTATGCTACTGAGACCAGGGGCGGACTGGGACCAAAAATCGGCCCTGGCATATTTGGCCTAAGCGGCCCTCAAATCGATCGGGCACACCTAATTAAATACAAAATCTTTGCCTTACCCTTAAATATGCATATATTTTCAACTGTCATGGAGCACTGAAAGTGATAGGCCTCATTGGCTATCACTCTGTCTGATCAGAGGTAGCCATGGAGTACATGATCTCCATATTCAAGTAGCCTAGGCTATACAAGCAATTATTATAGAAGAGTTTCTGCTTGAATTCAAAGTATCATTTCAAATTATTCAATAGGCTACATTTAAACTATACAATGCTCAACTGACAGCATCACCAAACAGTTATCATCGTCATCGTCAGCATGGCATGTCACACATAGCCTACCTGCTCCACCACTGAGTTCTTATCATGTAGCCGCAAGGCTCCACCACCTGCTCACTGTCCCTCTGTATGCTTGCTTACATCCTCGTTCAAACTCAACGAACTTCAACATGTTGCTGACATATGCTAGCCTACTTGCAATATTGTATTTTTGAAGCTTCTACATTGGTGTTACTTTTGCACTATTGTCACTACCGGCCTCCGCCGCAATTTCGTGTAGGCAACTTCGATTAACTTGATGGCTCACAAAATCCTGGCTCTGGGCCAAAATGCGAGGGGTGGGGCCTGAAGTGAGCTGTTATTGGATCAGTCGACAAATGGAAATGTAACCAGTGGGCCGCTGATTGTCCTTCCTTTGGACCGATCATTGGCCAAAATGATTAAATTATATATATAGCCTATTCTATCGGCCCAAAAGGTGCGTCAGCCCACCGGGAAAATGCCCGGTATGCCTGATGGCCAGTCCGCCCATGACTGAGACCTTGAATTTCCCCTTGGGGATCAATAAAGTATCTATCTATCTATCTATCTATCTGAAATAGAGTGTGTGCTGTGGCGAGTGGGACAAGGTACTTCCATCGATGACCAGGCTCAATGTGTCAGATCAAGTTGAGCGTGCTCGCAGTTGTCACAGCTAGCTTCTACTGAGGATTTCTCGGCATTGGTCCATCCTCCAGTTCCCCGGTGCGATAAAGTGAAATGGAAAAAACTTGAATGTGAGACGAGTCTTTATTTGCATGCCAGTGAGTTGAGTACAATGTGTTGGTCACCTTGCATAAAACAGATTCCGAGTAAATGGACAATCATTTGACTGCTCTATGACTGCATTTGTACGTGTACGTAAATGCCAGCAGAATGACTAAACTAACTGTAACCTTCTCATAACTTCCATCATGGATCATAGATAGTCTATCACGACACTTGGCCAGCTCGATGGTGTTTTATGCCCCCAACGTCTTCTTCCAGGCAGCACTGCCACGCTGACTTAAAGGCACCTAATCCTAGACCTAACCCCAACCCTCTAATCCTAACCTTAACCCATGCCTAACTCTAGTGCCTTCCAGGCAGCGCTGCCTTGAAGACAACGTTGGGGGCATAAAATACCAATAAACACTTGGCCACTCACATCAAAGGTTAGACTCATTCTTGAACTGCACACCACCGTCATGGTGGACAAAGACGCAGTGTCCTGCAAAATAAATAGATTTCATGTTATTTAGGACTTTTTGCATTCATACAGTACATAACCATAACATGAGAAAATGTTCATAAGCCTACCGATTGTTGTGCCCATGTGGGTGCAACCTGGAGCTGTACTTCTAAATACTACATTTCTTATTATGTTGCACAGGACAGGGCTACTGACACTTCCCTGCCGGATGCCATTCTCTACCTGTGCAAATGCTGATAAATCTGCCCCTACCCACACCTGTATTGTGTGTCCAAATAGACAAACTTTCAGTTGTATTATTATGACCGCCAAGAGTTTAAGCGGCGGATCATATAGGTTTAGTTTTTTTTTTTTTTTTTTTCTTTTTCGCATGTCCAAATTTCCGTCAATGATTCCCGGGACACTGAAAGACCGGGGTGTGAAGTATCCAAACAATGACACCTTCATTTCATTATGGCTGCTTTAGCAAAACACCTTAAGCTACTGTGTAGTGGGTCCCATTTAGAAGTGGCTACTTCATTCGCGCTTTCCTTGACTCATGGAGCTACGTGAATGTTATCACAACTTTTCGCCACGATATGACAGTTTAAGTCCGCTTGATACTGTAAGGCGTAAGCCATTGGTTTCCCAAGGAGATTTTATTTGTGTCGCCAGCATAGCCTATTGACAATTTATGTTGTCAATAGGCCTACCTTATAATCCTACCTGTAGCTTAGGGAAGCTAACAACTTTCTATTAGGATCTAGTTTGTTAGTTACCGTTTTGTCATAACTCCCTGATGCATTTTGCATTTAGAATAGCCAGAGCGTGTATATCTCAATCGAAAATTAAACAATATCGGGTGCCTATGGACTAGGCTGGGTGAACCCAGCCTGATCTGCCCGCTATTTATTTTTTGATTTCTTAAAAGATTGAGCTTGGTCTGATGAAAGCCAGACTAGCCATGGACCTCAGTTAAACAATGCAAGGGAACATGAATCAGCCTATATTTGCACTAACAATAACGGACAAAAGCTCTTCAACTTTGGCCCGTTAAAATGTGTATGAACAGTCTAGCGACGCATTTCATCAAGGCCCATTTGGACATGTCAGTTATTTGCACCACTGGTTAGATGTAAAACAGCATTTCGTTTTCAGACTAGGCTACTGTTACTTAATTTGTGCATTAACAATAACGTTTCAGACTACTGTTACTTAATTTGTGCATTGACAATAAAGTATTACATGAACTAAAGATGACTAAAATCTTATGTAGAAGAAGAAACATTCACAAAAATCCATCCATCCAAAAATGACCTTTGTTTTGATAGCTGTTGAAAACGGCATGGAACTGACAGAGATGTTTTTGTTTATAAATACATAAAAATAAATAAATAAATAACATTATGCTGATACCTTTGCTTTTCCCAAATACAATGTAGCCTACAGGTGTAAGTGACCTTTCATCAATCCAGTTGCAATGGATGAACTGTGATGAACTGCCCTACTTGTGATTGTTTAGAGATTTTAAAGGTTTTATAACAATTCTACATCTTCTTTGGCTATTCTACAATCTATTCACCTTTTCAGCACCAGTAGGGTACTTTCTGTGCAGCCGCACACACACACTCAGGCATGCCAAACAAGCATACACAAAAGTTTCAAGAGTGGGGGATGGAGTAAAATATGGAGACAAATTGAAGTGTGATTTATTTTCGCGGAACGGATGTACAGGACTGAGCGGCGGTCATATTTTGTACCGCTATGCGGTACATCTAGTTTTAATAGCAAATCATGGGCCTTTTCAGTATCAAAAAATACCGCCACTAATACCTCCTTCATAGCCAAAGCTTTATTGATGTCAGTCTTTGGGACAGCCGTGGCCCACTGGTTAGTCAAGTCAAGTCAAGTCGGCTTTTATTGTCCATTTCTTTACATGCACTGGTCATACAAAGAATTGAAATTTCGTTTCTTACTTTCCCATGCAGACATAGACATACTTTAAATACAGACATAGACATACTATAGACATAGCCATAGACAATAAACATTAAATTAAAGTGCAAGACTGAAATATAGAATATAGAACATGTATGTATCAAAATAGAAATATAGGACATGTATATAAAAAATAAAAAAAATAGAGGTAGTTGTGTTGTATATTTATATAGTCTTAACAGTTACATGAAGTTTAAACTTGTGCTTGTGTGACCTGTATATTTACATTGATATGCAGTATGCAGTAATTATGACCGCCGCGCAGCGAAGCGGCGGTCATATAGGTTTAGTCAGATTTTTTTTTTTTTTTTTTTTTTTTTCCAAGATGCCCAAATTTCCGTCCAATGATTCCCGGGACACTGAAAGACCGGGTACACGAAACTTGGTGGGCATGTAACCCCACATGGATAGCATGGAACCATCGTTTTTCGTTTTGATCTGTAGCCCCCCCGCTGGACTGGACCCCCGAAAGGAGGGTTGGGCAGACACAGTTTTCTGTGAATATCTCGAAAACCGTAGGGTTTAGGAGGACCATTTTTTTTTTGTATGTTGATCTCAAGGGGCCATGTCAACCCATTCCATAACCACTCATATCATGTATAGCGCCACCTAGTTAAACACAAAAAAGTAAAAATGAGGTGTTGTAATTGAAGGTATCTGTGACCTAACATAGTCAAAACTGCACGAAATTGGAAGTGTAGGATCATTATGACACCCTCTGTATGCACGCCAAGTTTTGTGGAATTCCGTTCATGGGGGGCCACACAATAAATTAATTTATGTTACTATACACCAACTGACCTGTAGGTGGCCGGAGACAGTTTTCTGTGAATATCTCGAGAACCGTAGGGCCTAGGAGGTCCACCTTTTTATGTATGTTGGTCTTAAGGGGGCATGTCAACCCATCCCATTACCACTTATTTCATGTATAGCGCCACCTAGTTAAAAAAAAAAAAGCAAAAATGAGGTGTTTTCATCACAATATCTCTGGCTGACAAGGTCAAAACTGCACGAAATTAAAAGTGTAGGATCATTATGACACCCTCCGAATGCATGCCAAGTTTTGTGTACTTTCGTTCATGGGGGGCCTTACAATAAAATAATTTATGTGTACATTTAGTGACGTACACCAACAAGGATTCCCGGGACACTGAAAGACCGGGGTACACAAAACTTGGTGGGCATGTACCCCCACATGGATAGCATGGAACCGTCATTCTTCGTTTTGATCTGTAGCCCCCCCCGCTGGACTGGACCCCCGAAAGGAGGGTAGGGCAGACACAGTTCTCTGTGAATATCTTGAGAACTGTAGGGCCTAGGATGACCAATTTTTGCCTCCAGGGGTCATGTTAACCCATTCCATGTGCACACATGTGCATAAACAGATACACACGCACACACATACATTTACAGTAATCATACGTATGACACATACTCACACAGTAGACATATGTACGCATGCATGCACATGCACAAAACACACACATGCAGGCAAACACACAAGCACGCACATACACACACACACACACACACCCACACACATAAACATAAATTTGTACACGCACACATGCACACAATTCAAGAATTTTTCCCGTCATCTACTCCCTGAATTTTTGGTCATTGATACCCGGGACACCGAACAACCAAATTTGGTGGGTATGTAGCCCCACTAGACTTTTACGGAAAAATTTCATTTCGTCCCCGGGGAACAACCCCCCCCCCCCCGTGCTGGGCCCCCTGAACAACAAAAAAAAAACTGTTTTTCCTAAATAACTACCTGAACCGTGGCACTGAGAATGAAGAATCTTTTATGGTATGTTGGTCTCAAGGGCCCACATCAACCTGGCTCATAATCACTCATTTGTGATTTGCACCCCCACCCCCCGGTAAAAAATGAAAATGCAATATTATTCTGCTTTAATCGCCCCTATCTTCAGTTAAGATGTTCAGAACTGCACCACATTTTATGTGTATGATTGACCTGGCATTCTCTTGGGGTATGCCAAGTTTCGTAGAATTTCATCCATGGGGGGGTCTAAAAAATTAGGTTCAAAAAATCCATCCATCCAAAAATGACCTTTGTTTTTGATAGCTGTTGAAAACGGCATGGAACTGACAGAGATGTTTTTGTTTATAAATACATAAAAATAAATAAATAACATTATGCTGATACCTTTTGCTTTTCCCAAATACAATGTAGCCTACAGGTGTAAGTGACCTTTCATCAATCCAGTTGCAATGGATGAACTGTGATGAACTGCCCTACTTGTGATTGTTTAGAGATTTTAAAGGTTTTATAACAATGCTACATCTTCTTTGGCTATTCTACAATCTATTCACCTTTTCAGCACCAGTAGGCTACTTTCTGTGCAGCCGCACACACACACTCAGGCATGCCAAACAAGCATACACAAAAGTTTCAAGAGTGGGGGATGGAGTCAAATATGGAGACAAATTGAAGTGTGATTTATTTTCGCGGAACGGATGTACAGGACTGAGCGGCGGTCATATTTTGTACCGCTATGCGGTACATCTAGTTTCAAGTATATCAGGCTTGATGTGAAGCAGCAACACGTTAGGCTGCGCAGTCACAGTGCAGTTCCACAGGGCGGTGTTGGGGGCGGGGGGGGG
The DNA here is from genome assembly GCF_017589495.1 of Alosa alosa. Classification (NCBI taxonomy): domain Eukaryota; kingdom Metazoa; phylum Chordata; class Actinopteri; order Clupeiformes; family Clupeidae; genus Alosa; species Alosa alosa. The sequence goes on from NC_063202.1 coordinate 21,675,331, forward strand.
TTAGGGTAGACAGGATCCTAGTTTCCCTAGGTTCCTGGCTGGCTGGTGGGTGGGGGCTGTCAGTGATGGGAGAGTGGGTAGAGTGTTCAGCATCCTGATTGCTTGGTGGATGAAGCTACTTGCCAGTCTGGTGGTGGTGGGGCGGAGGCTCCTGTACCGCTTTCCAGAGGGCAGGAGGCTGAACAGTTCGTGTGCAGGGTGGGTTGTATCCTTGACAATCATTAGTGCTTTGGCGGGTGAGGCGGGTGGTGTAAATGTCCTGCAGGGAGGGGAGTGGTGCTCCAATGATCCTCTTAGCTGTGTTAACAGTGCGCTGGAGGGTCTTCCTGTTCTGATCTGTGCAGCTTCCGCCCCACACTGTGATGCTGCTGGAGACGATGCTCTCGATGGTCCCTCTGTAGAATGTAGTCAAGACAGGAGGCGTGGCACTTGCCTTCTTCAATTTGCGCAAGAAGTAGAGGCGCTGCTGGGCTTTCTTCGCCAGTGACAGTTAGCACTCTGGACTTGTAACCGGAGGGTTGCCGGTTCGAGCCCCGACCAGTGGGCCGCGGCTGAAGTGCCCTTGAACAAGGCACCTAACCCCTCACTGCTCCCCGAGCACCGCCGTTGAAGCAGGCAGCTCACTGCGCCAGGATTAGTGTGTGCTTCACCTCACTGTGTGTTCACTGTGTGCTGTTTGTGTTTCACTAATTCACCGATTGAGTTAAATGCAGAGACCAAATCAAGAAAGTATATATAATATATACTCTCCAATCATATCATTGCATCAAGGGTTGACCGCCCCTTCCTGAATCCACTTTCCAGAAAACAACCCCTTACTTTCCATAAAATATGACAATATTTTCACTAAAATCCTTTCCATCAACTTACACATATTGGATGTAAGTGCAATTGGCCTGTTATTTGCTGTTACTTATGGTTCCTTCCCTGGCTTGGCTATTTGGATGACCACAGCATGCTTCCATACCGCTGGTACCTTCCCCTCTGTCCATACCTTATTAAAAACGTCCAATATTTTTCGAAGCACTGGGTCAGATACATGCTTCAGCATGATGTAACATACTTCATCTTGACCTGGAGAAGTATGAGAGATGATTAACAAGGTAATTTTAAGCTCAAATAAGGTCACTTCACTCCCAAACTTTGTTTTTCTCTCAGATATTCCCCCACTGCCTTATTATTATGACCGCCGCGCAGCGAAGCGGCGGTCATATAGGTTTAGTCAGATTTTTTTCTTTTTTTTTTTTTTCTTTTTCGCATGCCCAAATTTCCGTCAATGAGTCCCAGGACACTGAAAGACTGGGGTACACGAAACTTGTTGGGCATGTAACCCCACATGGATAGCATGGAACCATCGTTTTTCGTTTTGATCTGTAACCCCCCCGCTTGACTGGACCCCGAAGAAAGGGGGTCGGGCAGACACAGTTTTCTGTGAATATCTCGAAAACCGTGGGGTTTAGGAGGACCATTTTTTTTTGTATGTTGATCTCAAGGGGCCATGTCAACCCATTCCATAACCACTCATTTCATGTATAGCGCCACCTGGTTAAACACAAAAAAGGAAAAATGAGGTGTTGTAATTGAAGGTATCTGTGACCTAACATAGTCAAAACTGCACGAAATTGGAAGTGTATGATCATTATGACACCCTCTGTATGCACGCCAAGTTTTGTGGAATTCCGTTCATGGGGGGCCACACAATAAATTAATTTATGTTACTATACACCAACTGGCCTGTAGGTGGCCGGAGACAGTTTTCTGTGAATATCTCGAGAACCGTAGGGCCTAGGAGGTCCATCTTTTTTTATGTATGTTGGTCTTAAGGGGGCATGTCAACCCATCCCATTACCACTTATTTCATGTATAGCGCCACCTAGTTAAAAATTAAAAAGCAAAAAATGTGGTGTTTTCATCACAATATCTCTGGCTGACAAGGTCAAAACTGCACGAAATTAAAAATGTAGGATCATTATGACACCCTCCGAATGCATGCCAAGTTTTGTGTACTTTCGTTCATGGGGGGCCTTACAATAAAATAATTTATGTGTACATTTAGTGACGTACACCAACAAGGATTCCCGGGACACTGAAAGACCGGGGTACACGAAACTTGGTGGGCATGTACCCCCACATGGATAGCATGGAACCGTCATTTTTCATTTTGATCTGTAGCCCCCCCGCTGGACTGGACCCCCCGAAAGGAGGGTAGGGCAGACACAGTTCTCTGTGAATATCTTGAGAACTGTAGGGCCTAGGATGCCTATTTCTGTATGTTTGCCTCCAGGGGTCATGTTAACCCATTTCATGTGCACACATGCGCACAAACAGATACACACACACACACACACATACATTCACAGTAATGTCACAGGCACAAACACAAGCACGCACGCACACACACACACACACGCGCACACACACACACACACACACACACACACACACACACACATAACATAAACATAACACAAACAATCAAGAATTTCTCAGAATTATAAACAGGCAAGATGGAGGTGGGGTTGTATAAAATGAATTTTACATGTGAAATCTATGAACTAATCATGTTTTGGTACTTGTTGTCTAGCAGATACCAGTGAGAATTGAGTGTGGATAATGCAATTTAGTGAGACAGTTAGAATCATATAGCGTGATTTCTTTTTGTGGAAAAAATGTGCTGGACTGGGCGGCGGCCATATTTTGTACCGCTCTGCGGTACATCTAGTTTCTTTTCTGATTTCTTTTCTGATTTGACCTGGTCTGTTTCTTCCTTGGCCAGAGTCTGCCATCTCTGAGTCTCCTCAGTGTCTCTCTTCTCACATGCAAGACAGATGGAGTGACTTTGCACCTCTATTGTTTTAGTCTGATGGCCAATAGGTCTTTTGAATGTGAAAAGGGCAGACAACAAAGGCGTCAAGGAGGCCTGGAAGTTTTTTCCCCCCAACGGCCTCAATGCCTCTTTTCCAGGTGAACTGGGAGATTTGTACCTGCTGAATGTGAAAAGCTTTATTTGGAGAGGGAATGTGAAATGATTTATTGTTTGACTGTGATCATTTTTATTGTCTGGATATGATATCAGGAACCCCTAACATGACCACCTACTTTTATCATATTCATTTAATTCCTTTAACCCTCTAGGCGCCACAGGCGACTATAGTCGACAAGATGCGGTACTGAGTAAAACGGCCGATTTAGTCAAATAGGGTGTCATATTTCGTTCGACTTCCACTCCACTAGATGGCAGACATGTCATCGCCATCCCCGAGTCGAAAAAGGACACGCTTTTAAACAAACTTTCTAGCTACAGCGCATTGAATCAGTGCATGAAATACCGGAGCTGGTGTGCGCAGTGAGCCACTTTGTCAGAGCGATATTGTCAACGTCAGCGAGTATTTGCATTAGATTATCGTCTAATGGCATCAAAAAAGTTTACCTGAAATGAAGTGTTGGGTCTTCTATTCGCGGACCCTGATTCTGAAGGGGAATATCTGCCTTCAGAAAATGACGGTGATTCGTTTAGTGAGGCTTCAGATGCGTCCCTGCCTTGCAATGATGCAGCTGGACAAAGTGAGAGTTTACTCCATAGTTTAGCTTACACCAAGCACAAACGTTGAATCGTTTGCCCAATGTCACTGGTGGGAATAATGTTTCACGGGTTGGTGTTCATCGGGAAGTTAGCAGGGTGTTAGTGGTGTGGCTTAAGCGAGGCTGGAGGTAGCCTAATATCCATAGCTAGCTTCTGTCTTCTGAACGTGTGCCTCTCCACAATCGCGGCGACAGTAACGTGGTGGAGCCTTTGTCTAATGCCACTGGGTATGTTAGACGAGGTCGAAGTGCTCATAGGACAGTTAGGGGGGGAACGTTGTGGCAGTGTGGGGAGTCGCAATGAGAATGACAGTAGGCCTAGTCCGAGAAGGCGCAAATTCTCTCCACTTTCGCTAGCCCAGAGGGCAGATCTGGCCATGCTGCTCGCATGGTGGAGGTGGTGACACGCCTCTCTCTCTCCCACACACACACACACACACATTAGGTCATGCATAGTCTATCACAAGATGATGGGAATGCCGGCCCTGTATGGATAGGGATAGGGAGTCATTATCTCTACAGCAAAAGGCCTGCTACATAAAAAAAAAAAAAGTCAGCCATTTAGTAATGATTTACACTGTTGATTTGCTATCTACTTCCCTGATCATTTAGGACATACAGTACACTATGTGTTCCTTTTTGTGTGTTCATGTCCTTGTGATGTGTGTGTCTTTGTCAGCTAAGAAAAAAAACAAAAAAACATCAACAAAAACAACATAAAGGAAAAAAAATACTAACATTGTCTCTTGTCTTGTCTCGTCATCTCACTCCTGATCTGTGCCTTGCCGTGGCAAATGAGCTTTTGAACTAAACAGGTCTTGTCTACTTGTGTTTGTGTGTCATCTGAATAATATATATGTGCCCCATACATGGAATCAGAGTGCCTACTGTATGTAGTAAATGGAAAATCTCTACAGCAAAAGGCCAGTCTACCGCTACATGCATTTGGTTTGTTTCTGCCATTTATTAGTAATGATTTACACAGTTTGTTCACTACTTACTATTTACCTGAGCATTCAGTATTGTGCAATATAGCATACATACATTTTGGGGGGAAAGAAGTGGTGCATTTTATCATTCAAACATGCAACTTTTCATGAAAATTCTATAATCCAAGATGGCCGCCACCATATGACGTCATAATATGCAAATTAGATATAAACATTTAATCTCTACATACACTTTGGGTCATCCTTAATATTTCTCTAATTTACAGAAAGTCTCCATCTCTTATCACTTTTAAGATATAGCCTTTTGAAATGAAGATGTCAAAATTGATCGTTTCGGAAAAAAACCTCTGGCGCCTAAAGGGTTAAGGCAGAAAGAAACAAGAGGAAATTATATTCTTTTATTAATACTTAAATAATTGAACTATATACAATGTTTATGCCCCCACCCTCGCCCCTCACACACATACACACATTATGAAGACAACTGAACAATGTTTCTTTTTAAGAATTAAATGCAATAAAGAAAGTGTTTGCTCAGGGAGGGGGATCTTGTGCTGCATATTTTTTTCCAGCCATTGAACAAGCTGAGCGTTGAACTTGGTTCAACTTTTAAAGCGCAACGTGAGCGTATTCAATTGTCAGTTTAGTTTACTTAGGAACGAGAACTTATTATGGTCTGAACGTTGTTACGCTTGCCGCTGGCCAATGTTATCCCCACCTAAGGTTGGTCACAGCGCCTGCGGTTGAAGTGGGTGACCTTCCGAGAAGATTTCAGAAATTGTCCTGTCTCCAGTGCACATTGTTTCTTCTCCTGCGGCGGTAGTCCTCACTAGGTATCGCCACAACTGTTGAGGCGATTTTGTGTGGTGGCTGAGTTTGATGCAGAGGATGTGCTGGCACTGGCTGTTGTGGCTGCAGCTGGAGACGTGGTAGCTGTAGAGGGGGTTACATCGGCGTCCACGCTGGTGGACGGGGTGGCGCTAAAGGACAGGGTGGCAGTGGCAGTTTGTGGGGTGGCTGAGGTGGAGAAGGAGGATGCGCTGGCACTAGAAGGTAGGGTTAGGTTTATGGTTATGTTTAGGGGTATAGTTAGGTTTAGGGTAAGAGTTGGCCTATCCGCCTGGAAGGATGCTGGCTCAGCTGCTGAAATCACTGGTTCTACCGCCACCATTGGTGTTGGCCCATCTACTGCTGCTGCTGAAGCCTGCTGCTCCTCCAGCCACTGCCGAGCTGTCTTCCCATCAGGGCCAGCCTCTCTCTCGCAGTAGGAGTGTCCCTGGAAGGACGCATGGCCAGTTTCCAGGGTTAGGACATGACCACAGATGCAGCATGTGGACGAGCCATACATCTCTGCTGCCTCCTGCTCAATCTTCGGCAGCTCTACCTCCAGCCAGTGCTTTTCTTTCAACCACTGCTTCTCCTCCAACCACTGCTGAGCTGTCCTGCCTCTAGAGCCATCCTCCACTTCGCAGTAGGAGCGTCCCTGAAAGGACGCATGGCCAGTATCAAGGGTTTTGGGCAAGCAACAGATCCAGCAGGGGGATGATGGTGGCAATGGTGAGGGAGAGGGAAATTGTTGAGCCTTTTTGCTCGTCCTGACCATGTGTGGAGGAGAGGAGCTGGAGGAGGAGGAGGATGTGGCCCCGTTGAAGAGCTCTGACAAGGAGCTGTCAGAATCTGCTAGAAGGACAGAAATATGTTAGTCAAGGTAGATATAGATAAATAAAATCACACTGTAATTTAAAAGTATTTTCAACAAACCTGATAAAGGCTCCTCCAAGTGCTTCATTTTTTTAGTTTCTTTCCTGCCTTCCATTCAGCCAGCTCAATGCAATTGTCAGTCCAGACTGATTTGACCTTGTCTGTGTCCTTTTTTATACCCCTCTTTGGAGGACGGATGATGGGGCTGTCAGGCACACCTACCTCAACCGGAGCCATCCTCAGTCTCCTCTTCTCACAAGAGGACAGACAGAGTGACACGTCAGCCTGGAGTCGGGGTTAAGGTTGAATTTGCACCCCTATTGTTTTGGTCTGATGGCCCATAGACCAACACATTAAATGTGAAAAGACCAGGCACAAAAGGTATCCAAGTGGCCTGGATGCCTTTGTCCAGGTGAACTGGGATTTTTTTTTACCTGGAGAGAGATTGAATGATAAAGGTAGATAGAAAAAGAGATAGAGATACTTTACTGATCCTGAAGGAAATTAAGGTGTCTATAGCTTATACACATCAATCATACATACACATAGGCACACAGACATGACATACACACACACATACACACTACAAAAATACAAAGGAAGAATTCAATAGTGTGCCATTACAGCAAGGTTAGATTGCAACATGTTAAAGTATAAGTATAAGTATATAAGTATAAATACTCTTTTGATCCCGTGAGGGAATTTGGTCTCTGCATTTATCCCAATCTGTGAATTAGTGAAAAACACTCAGCACACAGTGAGGTGAAGCACTCAATCCTGGCGCAGTGAGCTGGTGAAAGGAATGGGAAACACAGATGCTGGAAATCTGCAAATTTGGGGTGTTCTTTTTGTTCTCATTTTCTCCAGTGATGACTTTAAGAGTCTGCCAGAGAGACTTTGGATTGGAAGCAGATTGGGTGATTTGCTGTTGGAAGTATGTTGTTTTAGCCTTGCGTAGTTCAGTAATGCATTTATTTCTTATGTCTGTGAAGTCGTTTTTACTTTCAAGGGTTCGATGTAGTCTGAATTTTTTGAGAGATGAGGCTTTTTGTTTAAGGAGTTTGAGTAACTCGAAGTTTAACCAGGGTAATTTAACCTGCCGAGGGCGCACCTTACCAGTAATTTGTTTTGTATTATGTTAAGTTTTGTGTGAAATTAAGTCAGAATATCATCTGGATTTCTCTGTGATAGCTGATCACTCTAGTCAATTGCGCTAAATTCAGCATTGAACTGCGGCAGTTTTGACAGTGGTATTTTAGGTTCCAAGGGTCGGGCATGATTGTTTGGAGGTTTCATTTTTTTCCTGATTGCATAAACAAGCAGATGGTCTGATACATCAGCGTCAATCACACCGGAGAGTACGTATTTAGCCGGATAATTAGTAAAAATAAGATCCAGAATTGAGCTGCGTGTCTGGCCTATTCTGGTCAGATGTTGCAATAGCTTTCAAAGGCTTGGATGCAGCGCCATTCCAGTCGAGGTTGATGTCTCCTATTATTACAAGCTCCTTAGTTGTAACTGATTTAATTATGTCAGAGAGCTGAGATAGATAAAGGCTTGCACTGACATTAGGAGGCTTGTAGATGACAATTACAGTTATAGCGTGTTGCGGCGTGAAGTTGACTAACAGTTGTAATGACTCCGACTCAGTATCGAGTGTACTTAATGAGTGTGTATACTTCTGACTTACGTAGAAAGCCACTCCACCACCGGTTTTGTCATTGCGGTCTTTACGATAAAGATGGTAATTTTCTATCGAAAGGTAGGAATCAGGGATGGTGGAGTTTAGCCATGATTCAGAGACCGCCAGAACATCGGCTTTGGACTGTGCTAGTAACATTTTCACGTTATCTAGTTTAGGGGCCAGACTTCAGGTATTGACATGGCAGATCTTAAAGCCTCTGGCCCTACCGAGTTCAAATACATTAGACAGGTTTTCCGATGGAGTGGCCTCCTACGAGGCTTGGTGATTTGAGATTTATTTCGGGGAGGGGATGTTTCAGGGGGTGAAGACGGAGATATGACAGGGTTTCGTGAGGAAGGTAGAAAGATTGGTGCTACATACCCTGGGGGCAAAGGGGGTTTAGCAGACATGGGCTGCTGTAAAAGGTTGTCATATAAAAATGAAATCTATGATGTCTGAGGATCACAACCTGGGTGGACAACCCGGTCAACAAGCTGCTGGAAACTTGCAATTAGGGTCAAAACAATGCTACCTCAAATTCTGCTTTAACTCCCCGGAATCACCCAATCATGCTAAAAAGGTTTAATTATATCCATGAATCCCTGATACTTTATGCTAGAAACAAACTGAGCACACCTTTCAAAAGAGTGGAAGATAGGCTTCCATTTGATGCTTTGATTGTATGTGTAATTAGAATGTAAGAGTTAACAATGCCTCTTAATTCATAGGTATGCAAATATATATAATATATTTAGAACATTCCATTGTATTCGGTAGCATTCTTTTCCCTTTGTTGTTGTTAAAAAAATCAAAATACCATGTGAAGTTAACTTTTACAGATGAAATAATATTTTGATCATTTCACTAACCAGACTTCAGACCCATTAACACATTTAGAGGGAATTCAATTTCAAGCCTGTAATTGCCTATCAAATCAAATAAGATCCAAGAAAGGTTTACTGTTAATCTGTTAACTGATGTTAATTGTAGTGCTCTGTTTCTATATGTACAGTAGGCCTACATAGTTTGCATATTTATGCAAAATTTGTTATTTGTATTGCAATGTCTAGTATTTCTAATATTCTTTCACAAGTGGGATAGCTTTATTTATTCTATCGAAATTAAAAAAAAAGGATTTCAGGGATTGGGATTAGGCAGGTTACTCTGGAGTTCAATCCAGGTGTTTGGAGTGTGAGATGGACAACTAAATGTTGAAACACTAAAACACAAAGATGTGTGGAGTAAAACAGCAATTTGTAAAAACAATTAATGAAACAGTCGAACAGGTTAAAATTCAGCGTGATATCTAATTTCTGTAATAATGTTTATACAATTTGTTTAGCTGTTTTCGAGTCAAAAGCTGCTCTCTAGTGTTTCAGCATGTTGTATCCTACAACATTTGCTTGCCAACCCCTAGCAACGGCATCCTATGTAGCATGGAATTGCCCTCTTTGCACAGGAGCAGTTCTTCTGACAACCTTTAACACAACCACATGATATTGTCATGGCCATTGACACAGGCCAGGCAGGCTGTGTAGATGGAATTGGAACTGCAACTGCTTGTCCCTCATCCAGAGACCATCCAAAATTTCTGAAAGAGGGAATTTCTGGCTTAGCAATGTGCACATTCTTGTCAATGATGGTTGCCAGAGCTGCCCGTTTAAGGTGGAAGAGAAATGCGTTTTCAGTCGGAGGAAGTAGCTTTAAGAGGGTTGATTTGTTGTTCAAGAACTTGTATGCTCTCAGTGTCCCCAGATCAGAATCTTCAAAGTGATCAGCTGAGGATGTATACACATCTATGATGAGGCCTTGTGCCTGGTGAAGCAGGTCATCTGTTATGTCATCAGTTGTGTTTTGACCAAACTCTTCAAGTGCAGGTACAGTATGTCCATTCTCATGCTGCTTTTGAACCAAGACTTCTTACCAGTGAAATAAGGATAACTAGTTGTATCTCTTCCACTAAGACTGTGGACAAACGGCATAGCACAGCATAGTGAAGGTCCCAGTGCTGCTACCATTTCATGTATGGGCAGATAGGCATTCTGTGTTGTTCTTACCCACAGCTCTGGCAGATCACTGAGGTATGTTGAACCATAGTACAGGCACATAACAATGATGTCTGTATCATTGGCATGGATGACAACTCTGCCAACTCCTTCATTCTGGACACTGTAGAGAGTGTGGAGTATTATCCTTGTGTCTGCCTCTTTCTGTGTGGACTCAAGAGCAGGAACATCCCTGACAGAACCATCTGCAAACACAACGCTCTTTGTCTCTTCTTTAAATCCACCACCCAGATAGATACGAGTCAGGCCTATAGGAGGCTCAAGTTGTTCATGCTCACACCACCTCTCACAGAGGAAATGAAGGAGATTTGCTTTATTGGCTGATACTGAAAAAAAATCCTGTGGATCTGGAGCTGTGAATTGCTCACTAACTTCATATACCTTTGCAGATTTTGGTGTGTACCTCTGGCTTTGTTCAGCAGACTTAAGGCTGGGTCCACTGTATCGGTCACAACAGAAGTGTATAATCTCAGTGCCAGCAGGTACATCATTCATCAGCATTTTTTTGTATCTATCAGCAATGTGTCCAAATGTTTCACCTTTGTGAAAAGACCAGTGGCGTATGGCACACATAGCGTCGATGACAACTGATGTTTTTCTGTCACCTTGAGGCAGATCAGGAATGATGGTCACTCTGGTCTCCTCTTTCAGGATCTTCACTAAGCTTGCCTTGGTACCAGTCCTCATACTGCCATCTTCCTGGAAGAGGGATGGGGGGATGTCACTGCACTCATGCTTGCCAATGAAGTCAATAATGTTGAGCTCTCCACCACTGGCAATGATCTGTGTCATACGCAGAAGGGCAGTAACTTCTTGGCTCTTGCCAGGTGCAGAAGATTTTCCACCAGATGTCTTTGTTTTTTTGTTTTGTGTGTGGAAAGTGTTGAGCTTCACGATGCTTGTTCTCTTCTGAGCATTGGACAGTGACTCAGACAGTGCTTGTAGACCCAATTCCTTCACATGTGTTAGGTTGTCCTTCACTGTGGGTTCCACACACTGTCCTGTTGATATGTTTATCAAGCATGGTGTGGCTACTGTGAATGGGTTGGTCTCCACTGCTGCAATAACCTTGATAACCGTTTCTGCATCCCTAGTGATACGACTATGGCCAGATTCATGGTGTGGGCTGGATGAATGGAGATGTAACATGGACTTTAGCTCTGCAGAGACAGCTGCAGTGAGAGGTTTGGTGTAGACCCACTTTGCACTGGTGCTCCCCAAGGCTGTGTTTTGAGTCCACTGCTGTACAACATCTACACACATGACTGCAAAGCCAACAGTAGTCATACCTCCATCATCAAGTTTGCAGATGACACAGTGATCTTGGGCCTGATTAGTAACAACAATGAACAGTTCTACTTGGATCAGGTTGATGAGGTGGCACAGTGGTGTCAATCTAACAGCTTGACACTGAATATCAATAAAACCAAGGAAATGGTAGTGGATTACAGAAGGCAGCAGCAGAACTACAGTTACACCCCACTAATGATCAGCGGGCAACCTGTAGAGAGAGTCACAAGTTTTAAATACCTTGGTGTCCACATTACTGAAGACTTAACATGGACTGTTAACACTCAATATGTTCTGAAGAAGTCCAGACAACGACTCTACTTCCTTCGTCAGCTAAGGAAATTCAAAGTTTCTACATCCATCATGAAGGCCTTCTACACTTCAGCGGTTGAGAGTGTTCTAACTGGTAGCATCATCACCTGGTATGGGAACTCCACAGTTAGAGATTGTAGTACTCTGCAGAGAGTAGTGGCTCAGCTGAACGTACTATAAGAACTCAACTCCCCTGCTCTACAAGATATCTATTCAGAAGAGTACTCCTAAGAGCCCAAAAGATTCTGAAGGACTCTTCTCATCCTAACAATGGATTATTCCTACCGCTGAAATCAAGAAGGCGGCTATGTAGTCACAAAGCCAGAACTGAGAGACTCAGGAGAAGTTTTTATCCCCAGGCCATCCGAACTCTGAACTCACACTATACTGACTTTTGCACACATTCACTCCTCAGCACTCTTAAACATTTCCCAACTCTGAACTCACACTATACTGACTTTGCACTCATTCACTCCTCAGCACTCATGACCCCACACACACACACACACACACACCCACACACACCTACAAGACTTTTTAGCACTTTTACATCCCTCTCCCTATGCTACAGACCTTTTATTTATTTTCTTATTTCATCACACGCCAAAACACACACACACACACACACACACACACACACACACACATATCTGACTGACTTTCTCCAACTTTTTGCACACTTTTTATTTATTATTTTGATTTCTCCTCCATCTACCCATGTCCTTGATTGCCTAGCCTTTCTGCCCCCCACCCCCACCCCACCCCCACCCCATCCCCAACACACACACTTACATCATCACTGTCATCACTTCACATACATACAGCACTCCCTCTACATACTTGCTGCACACTGCCCCCCACATACACAGCACATTGTCTTCAGGATCTTCTCCAACACACATCCTCTACATACTTACAGCACACTGCCCCCACCTACCCACACACACACACTACACACACACACACACACAGTCACTGCTCCACTCCTCCACACACACATCTTCACTGTCATCACTCACATACATTACATACAGTACTCTGCTTGCAATAGTAAAGTCCCTTGACCCCAACACACACACTTACATCATCACTGTCATCACTTCACATACATACAGCACACTGCTTGCTACAGTAAGCCTCCTCTACATACTTGCTGCACACTGCCCCCCCACATACACAGCACATTGTCTTCAGGATCTTCTCCAACACACATCCTCTACATACTTACAGCACACTGCCCCCACCTACCCACCTACACACTACTACACACACACACACACAGTCACTGCTCCACTCCCTCCCCCACACACACATCTTCACTGTCATCACTCACATACATTACATACAGTACTCTGCTTGCAATAGTAAGTCCCTGCCCCCTACATACACAGCACATTATTTCATCAGGAAGCTTCTCCAACACACATCCCCAACATACTTACAGCACACTGCCCCCACACAGCACATTGTCTCATGAGGAAGCTTCTCCAACACACATATTGCACACTGCCCTCTCCCCACATACACAGCACACTATCCCATCTCCCCTGTCATCCCCCCCAACACACACACCAAGACCCTGGCAGTTGGGTTAGCCCTTGAGCGTGGATCTGCCCAAGGTTTCTTCCTTGTAAGGGAGTTTTTCCTTGCCCCTGTTGCTCTTGGGTGCTCCTTGTTGGTGCCCCCACCCAATCCCAATCCTCCCCACCTTTTTTATGCAGCCCTTGCCACTTAATCTACTAAACCCCTCTTCTACTGCACTTTACCCCCCCATCACTTCACATACATACAGCACTCCTCTACATACTTGCTGCACACTGCCCCACATACACAGCACATTGTCTTCAGGATCTTCTCCAACACACATCCTCTACATACTTACAGCACACTGCCCCACCTACCCACACACACACACTACACACATACACACACAGTCACTGCTCCACTCCTCGCCCACACACACATCTTCACTGTCATCACTCACATACATTACATACAGTACTCTGCTTGCAATAGTAAGTCCCTTGACCCCCAACACACACACTTACATCATCACTGTCATCACTTCACATACATACAGCACACTGCTTGCTACAGTAAGTAACACACACACCAAGACCCTGGCAGTTGGGTTAGCCCCCTTGAGCCGTGGATCTGCCCAAGGTTTTCTTCCTTGGTAAGGGAGTTTTTCCTTGCCCCTGTTGCTCTTTGGTGCTCCTTGTTGTGCCCCCACCCAATCCCAATCCTCCCCATTTTTTTTATGCAGCCCTTGCCACTTAATCTACTAAACCCCTCTTCTACTGCACTTTTTACCCCATTAATGCACAAATAGGCTGACACCAGACATAATTTCACTGCATTTCTTACTTCCAGTAACTATATGCATGTGACAATAAACTTCCTTGTATCCTTGTATCCTTGTATCCTTGTACTTTGTTCGGGCTGCAGGTTTGAGTGTAATTGACCGATCCCAAGCCCCTCCTCCCATTGTCAGTCCCATAGTTACTGTTGCTAAGTCGGACAAGTTTGCAGGAAAGTGTGCGAGAACGCGTGTTCAACATGGGTACACAGCACCATTTAGTAGAGTGTAATAGTGTATGCTAGATTTCAAAGGCCAAGTAATATTGATATATTCAAAAACAGAGGCCAGAAAGGCCTTCAGTATTCGGAAGGACACATTCACAATGTCTGCTGTTATCAACGAGGTGGAACACCACAAATTGAGGACAAACCAATCTGGTGTTATGGATCTTAATGGGATGCATGTTAACTGGGGATAAACAATTAGCACGTTATCACAAGCAGGTAGTTTACCTTATTTGCTGCAGATGTGACTGATTCAATAAACAGGTCTGTGCAAACATATGGTGTTGACGTGTCCATAACAAAAATCTAACCATATTTGAGGATTAATTAAAGACGGGTCCAAGTGCTGCAGATAAGTTCCACGCAGCTCATGTTGGGGAGGTGGAGAGATAGCTTGGCGGCCGGTAGGCCGATAGCTTACTTATTATTTTGAATGGCTGCTTTAGAAGGAAGAGTTCAAATAAACATGATACAAATGTAGGCTATTGAAAAGAAACCACTAGATCTACCCGAAGTTTACCCATACAACGCAGACGACATATCTGCAGTTTGCAGGCGTGATTTGTCTTGCACAAGACTTCATCAGTGCCCGCTATGCTATACTTAATTTAAATGTGGGCAATGTAGTAGGCCTAATATTGGCATTTCGAGACTGCATAGCCTATACAGCAAGGTTTTCAATCGCACATGATTTGATCTTTAGAAGACATTGGCTATCTCGCTCAGCCATCAATGATGCATCGCAGTAGTCTACTCCGTTTGTTGAAAAAATGGTCATTAGCTTATTTCTGTGAACAGTCTTCTATCCCAAGTTAAAGTTGTACTTGTCAATTACACATTTCATATTTCACTGAATTATATTGACACATGTAATGTACCAGCATGGAGGGGGGGGGGGGGATGCTACTCTCTTATCTAAAGAGCCACAGGATTGTAGTAGGCCTATGCCTATTTGTCTAGGTATATAAGTAGGCTACGCACACATTTCTTAAGTGGTCTGAAGATTTGACCATTTAAATATTTAAATACAGTTGATTAACAATGTCAATCAACTACAGTCCACAATTAGGCCATAACAATCATGTAAAAAAAATACTGATAGGAGGCTACCCTAAGACCTAGGTTTTTTTACATAAGATAATGATTGGCTGTTGACTAGCCTACAGCTAACTGGGTAACATTAGCTATCCGATACTATCCTGAGGTATTTTTTCAAAATTCATATCAGAGTTCATATATTATGTCTAAGTCACTTAGCCAATCTGTGTAGCAAAACACAATGGATATGGATATCAGGACACATAACATGACCATTTTAATTAGGATGGAAAGAAACGATGCCCCCATGGGGTGAGTTACCGGCTATTACTGTTTTAAAAAATAAGTCCTTGAAACATTGTCTCTGTGAGGATCTGATTTTTTTTACTGCCCAAGCTATTCATCATTATTATAGTGTTCATATTATAGCTTAATTTGAAATGAGATTGTTTTATAATGAAAACTGAAAAGCACTTACCATGAAATTCTCGACTTTGATTTCACCAGCTTCTCGATATTTTATCGCTGCCAATGTCTTTGCAGTCCACAGCAGCAATAAGTGGTTATCTATTGCCATCTAGTGGTGAAATGAAAATCCAAGTAATAGCCTATTTTACATGGGATTTCCAACAATACAGGAAGTAGCGTTAACATAATCGTGCACCACTCTGCAGAAGAAGACGTTGTGTTTTTGATGCGTTTGTGGACTAAATTCGCAGTAAACGTGCAAGGATACAAAGACAGAACCGACTGATGTCTTATTTGTTTTAACTTTACATGGTCTGTTTTACAAGATCACCTTTTTGGTAAGTAGTATACGTAAAACTATTTGATCAATCAAAGCTATTTTCTTTGCAGCAGGCTAAGCTAGAACTAGTGCTAGTGGAGAAAAATGGATAATTAGCAACAACAGAAGTTCAAAGTCTTTCAATGTAACGTTACACGATCACAACTTTATTTCATAGTGCTTGTACAATCAAGATATCGTTTGAAAGCTGTATTCCCGTTGTGTTGGTAGGGCTGTTGATTTCAAAACTAAAATGATATATAGCAGAGATATGAAAGCAGTTATGGATGATGACATTTGATCGCGGCTGCTAGCTGCCTGATAGGGAACTGCAAAGAGCTTCAAACGCGCATTTTTTATGGGGACACGATACTTTTAAACACATCCTACAAGTTTCCAGCAGCTTGTTGACCGGGTTGTCCACCCAGGTTGTGATCCTCAGACATCATAGATTTCATTTTTATATGACAACCTTTTACAGCAGCCCATGTCTGATTTCCTAAAAAACTGGTGTTTTGCCCCCTGGATAACAGGGTTATTTAAGGTCAAAGTATGTGGTGGATCGGGTTAGTTGTGGCTGTGATAGACCACTGGAGGAAAAAAATGATATGTTGCTGTTTGCGTGGTGGACACATAAACATGCAAGTAAAATAACATTTCAGTCGGCCCGGGATTAAGTTCAACATTCCCAATTATTAGCAGAATAACAATTAGGAGTTTAAGTTTAGTGTCGGTTACCCACCGGTGAAAGATGATTGTTCGATGGGGAGAAAGAATGACACTGCTTGAGTGACTGGTTGGCTGTATTTAGGTAGTCCTAGACGGTGTGGGATTTTGGGCGAGGTGCAGGTCCGATCGGTGTAGCAAGTCCGAGAGACCAGCAGGAGCGTATCCCAGCTAGCGTGTTGGAATCCGAAGCAGGTTCTTCAAGGGTGTAGGCATCCGCGAGCACCAGGTTTAACTTCGGTGGGGCAATGCCCATGAATCACTTGACTGGGCAAAAGGCATGCTTCACTTCCCTGGAGTAGGCCTAGCTCCAGCTCTGTTGGTGGTATCTCAGGGATTTCTCCCTCCCAGCAGCGGGGAAGGTAGCATGGTGGATAGCGAGGGGAAAGCCCGTCGAATAGATAGACATGCAGAACCATTAAACAAGGTAAGCAACGGTTTGAATAAAGTTTGCGCTGGTGTACGGGAGGAGGAGGGTTGGCACACTGCATTGCCCAGTTTGTTTGTTGTCCCTGCACAGCAATCTTTGCATAAGGCAGCAGGGTATAAATGCAGGTGCGGCAGATAGAGTAGTACCATTGCAGCAAAATTGACAATTATTAGGCCTGCAGACGCCTGTATTGTCATGAACGAAGCGAAAGTTTGCTGCCGAGAATCACCTGTACCTGCGGCAGCCGCCATTATCCCTCCCCTAAATTAGGGGACTGACTTCTTCAGCACCTTATTGTCAAACCTGCTACTACTAATACTAAAAATACAGCATGAAGAAAGTCAAGGACATGCATGCCAGCTTCCGCTCATCCCAGTATTAAAGTAAATCTGGTCTTAAATGAAAATGTATTGGCTGTGTTATTTCTTTTTTGTGGGATGTACAATTTATATGTGGAAATGCACATTTGCAAAGGTGACTTAGTATGTTATCGTAAAAGTGGCTCTCCTGTTGATTTTGCACTGCCAATGTGGCTCTTGTGAAAAAAATAGTGAGGATCACTGGCCTATGGTCTTAATTGTCTCCCGCAACAGCTGGCCACTCGCAGCATGATTACTTCCTTATAATTAGCTAACTATGCTAGTTTTCGACACACACAACATGGAAATACTTTTGCCCCGGAAGAAAGCCAGTGACAAGTAGGCTATAGCCGATTATACACCGGGTGATTATCTTCTTTCTTAGCCTACATTCACTGTGTGGCTCATGAATCTGCTTAGAGTATGGAACAGTTCACAGTAGGAAGTAGACTCATTTTAATTAACGTCATTTTCAGATAGATCACTGACTTAAAGCAAATTCCATGTATCAGTGTTGAATTAATCCCATGTAAGCTATATCGTTTTGCCAGTGTTTCTCCCATGTGCACCATTGTGAGCATAACATCCTCGTTCTACTGACAGTCGATCCTCTTCAACCCACGTTTGGTGGGGTGCGCTACCTCCTGACTCTATGATTGGTTAGTGAACTTAGATTATTGATTGGCTAGCCAAACCTGAGCATCGTCATTGGCTATTCAACAGGAAGTGCCAGAATCGTCTCAAAAGTACTTGTGTACTTGAAGAAAATATTTGTGCGAGCAGCAGAGATTCGTAATGGTAGAATAGCTTCGTAATTGTTGTGGAAGGTTTAGTACCTGTGGAATATATTAGTAAGTGAAGGACATATGAGTAATACTTAAAGGGAAACTTGGCAGGATTTCCCCATCTGCTGGAGAAATTGCACATTATGCTATTTCAAACTGTAATTGAACAGCAAACTGTTAGCATAAGTTTGGCAGAACTATGTGGATGTTACAAGGTAAGAAACACAATTTAAAACGAGTTTCTTGTTTCTCACTTCTCTTTCCAGGACGGTAGTTTCAATGTTGCAAGGTTGGTTTTCCGCCTGGGGACGCTAGGCGCAGCGGGGAAAGTCACCATTTTCACTGGAACAGTCATTTAACCATCCAAATGATTTCAAAACGGGTTTATTAAGTTGAAATACTTGCCAAGTTCCCCTTTAAAATCATTCGTGTTATTTTTTTGTTAAATCACAAATCTTTTTTACAGTTACAAATCCTGATACACACACACAATACATATCATCCCTAAGGTGGTGCAAAAGTCTGTGCACTTGCAATGATGTTTTTTAATACTTCAAAATAACATTTGATGAATGAACCTTAAATTAAAATGTCTGGGCACTCACCGTTGGCAGTGGTCAGTCCGAGGGGCGGAATTATCGGCTGTCTTTCAAATTCCCTCTGCACTAGGGTGACCAGATGAGAATGAAATTCGGGACGCTTTTGTTTTTCGCGGGGGGTGATGGTGGTAGGCTTACAGCGAATTTTCAAACCTGTACCAAAACACATTTTTATTCAAACATCAAGTCTGCCTCAAAATACAACTGAGAAATCATGAACTCAAAATGTCATTGTGGGAAAAAAAAAAAAAACAATGACTGCGTAACAGTGCAAATCAGACCTTTCAGAATAAGGATAATAGCCTAACGCTAATAACAAGCCTTGCCAAAATTATGGGTCATTAAGTAAGAATACAAAATAATTATTAGATTAAGTAGATTATGTTAAAACGACATGGACATTAGGCCGAACTTCCGACGTTTTTTTGCACACACGCTATTCTGCTCGCTGCGCTGCCTGCACAATGTCCTCGGCCGCGAAATCAGTGCATATTCGCGCCTAAATTATAGAACGCCAAAAGAAACAAAGTAGCCGGGCTGCATCCAGACACTTAGCTGCCGTCGGGGGCTGCATGCAGTCGACTCAGACTCTCTACGGACAGTTTTTAATGTTTATCAAGAAAATAACTACTCAGTATTCTGATTGAGTATAATTTTCGGGACAATTAGGGCGGGATTCGGGACAACTGCTTGGATATCGGGACTGTCCCGAATTTTTCGGGACGTCTGGTCACCCTACTCTGCACGCAATAGGACAGCGCTATGAGTCCCATGAGTTTTCCCGCCAGCGGAGCTAGTTGGCTAGTTCAAACTTTTGGCAACTTAAAAAAAGCTTAACTCGTGTCACGCTTTCGCCAACAGCAACATCCATCTTCTTTGTTTTCAAGTATCAGGGAATTCAAGCCAAACTGTTGCAACTCTGCCATCAATCATTATGTTAAGCCCGCCTAACGTCTCTATACACGATGTGATTAGCCCTATTGAAGTTTCCAGCTCATAAGCCAACGTAGAGTTGCTAGACTAGCCCATCCCGGATGGGCGGTAATAGGTGGCATTTCCGATATCGAATAACTAGCATTATTGAATACTTTGTAAACGTCGACGTCAGTCGTCCTGTTTACACATTTAAGCCATATTTACACTTCGAATTTCGACTCTAAACTGTAGTAACTACATCTACAGGGTCTAAGGAAGATAACTAGGTAGTCTGATCAAAGATTAAATACATTTTGAGAGATTACCAGCATGTAATCCCAGATAGCAAGAGGCTGGCGGACCACTGTAGGTCCATTGGGGACATAGCTAGCGGTTCGCTGGCATTTTGCTCATCGGTTCTCTGGCGGGTTGCAGACAAATTGCCCAATATATTGCCACTATTGGTCTAAAAGTAATCTTAGACCTAAACTGCTACCGGACTTCAATAACGTTTCTTGGACCTCTTACTCTTTAACAAGTTACACAAAGATGTTTGCAACATTCAATAAACATTTATTATGTGTTTTTTCCCCTTTTCAGCACAAGTTGAGCTAACAGTCTACTTTCTATTTAAAACATTTAATGAACAATCTTAAATATATAATTACAATATTTACACAATGCGAAAGAGGCAAGAACACATATATGAAATATGATTTACAGTGTTAGTGCTGTACATATTCAGGTCTGCATTATCTACATCTGGCACATAGCCACTGTTTTGTCTTTCTTTTGATGCCTACACAACTGTACTGGTACATTTTCACACTGCAGTTTTCATTAGAGCAGATTATGGTCCTTCCGAACTTGGGTCTGCTGCAAGTGCAAATGACAGCATCAGCATCCTGACTTGTTTCCATTTTCCTCTTAAGGAGTTCTGGGATAAGGTGTATTTCAACAAACACTTTAGTTTGGTGCAACAAATGAGTGATACGATCTTCATCTCGTGACACATTGACAATGGCAAGGCCAGGCTCTGTCCAAATAACAAAGTTGCACTGAGTACAGTTGGTCACTAGCATTTGTGTTTGTACCTGGTCATAATACTGGTGTGCCTTCTTCAGATTACCATGGGTATCTAAGTAAAACGTTGGATCTTGGATTTGTAGGATCTCAATAGAGCACAAGTCCTTGTATTTGAAAGGGCATTTAATTCCCAGAACTGTGTCTCTATGACAGTCACATGTTGAGATCCTGTCAGGTGATGCTGCAAGGAATGGGTAAGGCTGGCTGGTACATGACGAGGCCTGTGCGTTTCAAAACAAAGTTTCTGTGCACTGATGTCATGTGCCGATAAAACTCATCTCTTGCAGTGTCTTCGTGCTTAGTACCCCAATTTACTGAGGGGATGTGGGAGATGCTCTTGGTATCATACTGCATGATGGTCCTTACAGCTGAAACTCTGTCTGCTTTGCAATTAATGACCCTGTGGATGTTGCTGACAGTTACTCTTCCTCTTCTCTGATCACTCCAAAGGTGAGCAACCGTTGCTTGAGACAGATTGTCAATCTGTGCCTTGGTGGGAATGGCATCCACGATTATAGTCTGTGGAGAGCAATTGTCCACATCAGTCAGTCTCGCTAATCTGTATGGGAGTTGTGGGTAGTCTACAGCATCCTCAGATTCTAAAGCGGTGTCGGTGTCGCTGCTGTCCCTGACTAAAACTGCTTCAGTGGGCAGGATCTCTTTCAGCTCTGCAAAGGCTTGCTGTTGCTCCTGGATAGATAACCCTGGTACTTCCTTTCTTTTTTTCCTGTCTGCCATTCAATGTCTTACCATGCTCTGGATGTGACATGTCAAGATTTTCAGCTGTACAGTTAGCTATGCTTTGCTTTTCACATTTCTTCCATTGACATGGGATATCAGTACATGACACTTCAGTTCTGTCTCTGCTTTGTGTAATGCTTTCAATAGCATATGGCTACATCGATACGTGAAGCCCCGTATCGGAATAAAACTTAAATGAACCGGTCGTTATATCGATTTACTTGTTACGAATCAGTTCACAACCTTTTCTGCTCGCTCAGACTCTCATTTACGTTGCAAGCAGTTCCCACTTCCGGTTTTGAAACTACACGTGGCACGGATTTGTGGGTAATGCAGTTCGAAATGATAGTCCCGAAAATGATAGTCTGAGTAGCCTTACGTTTGATGAAGGGATTTAATGTTAAAGAATAATTTGGCCCTTGCTGCTAAAACGATGCATGAATTATTATTATTTTGTTCATATTCACTCAGACTTGAGTTTCTGGTTTCTGCATATTATGTCTACTGTTGGAACAAAATAAGCCCAGAGAGTTCGTTGATATGTAGGCCTATTTTATTCTTGTAGGCTATGAGAAAAGGCCAACAGTGTCTTAAGCACTGTTTTATTTTATTTCAGTATTGTCTTACCTCAACAATAGGCTACAGCTCCTTGAAAACAATCAGATATAACTATAAAATCTATAATGTCTATAAAAATGTATTTTTATGTTGTATTTGGCTGCTGTGTTTGACTGAAATGTAGACTATTATTTTTTCATTTTTATACAGTAAATGATACAAACCTCAGTTTAGATAATCGTATTTTTTTTCCCTAATTGACAACCATGACCATGATAATTGATAACATAAAATTAACGTGCACCTTGAGCAAATGATAAATCTTTCAGAATGCTTTCCATTCTTGAACTGCATCGAATCGCATCGCATCGAATCATACTGAATTGCTTTTTATGAACATGTATCTTTTCTTGTATCGAATCGTGCCCATGTATCTAGATGTGAATCGTATCGTCTTTTACATGAGAGATTCACACCCCTAGTTGCAACAATACAGCCATTTCTACTAACACAAACCCTGGAGCCACTGTGGCAGCGACAAAAGCAACGGGACCTGTTTCTGATAGATCATGCTGCTTGATGTTTTGGACATGATCACAAACAAAATAGTAAGCCTCTAGTGACCTATAGGCTCGCAAGGCCTCACCTGTACAAGGGCCTGGAGTGTTAATCAGATGTTATACAGGTCAAGATACTGAACAGGGGGCAATTTATCAGCAGCAGCATACCAGCCATCATCTAGATTGTAAGGATCTGGCAAAGACAGAAACTGATCTTCAAACGAGAGCTTCAGTTTACTAATGTATCTATTGGAATCAGATTGGTCCAACTGAAGAACATATGTAGAAAGAGACATAAGAGAACTTTCTGTCTCTCCCTCAGTGTCTCTGAAAGCTCCTGCCTGCCTTCTTCCTGTATGGACTGGATGCTCTTGTCTGTCTTCGGGCAGAGACTTTCTAATGAGGAGACACAGCACTGAAAAAATCCTCCATAGAAATGCATGGGGCTAGTTTGTAACGCCAATAAATATTACACCCCTTCCTCGGCAAAACGCCGACATGTGAATACATTGAGCCAATCATGTGGTGTGATGTGAATACATTGAGCCAATCATATGGTGTGTTGTGAAGACATCGTGCCAATCATGTTGTGATTGTGATGTGAATACATTGAGCCAATCATGTGGTGTGATGTGAATACATTGAGCCAATCATGTGGTGTGATGTGAATACATTGAGCCAATCATGTGGTGTGATGTGAATACATTGAGCCAATCATGTGGTGTGATGTGAATACATTGAGCCAATCATGTGGTGTGATGTGAATACATTGAGCCAATCATGTGGTGTGATGTGAATACATTGAGCCAATCATGTGGTGTGATGTGAATACATTGAGCCAATCATGTGGTGTGATGTGAATACATTGAGCCAATCATGTGGTGTGATGTGAATACATTGAGCCAATCATGTGGTGTGATGTGAATACATTGAGCCAATCATGTGGTGTGATGTGAATACATTGAGCCAATCATGTGGTGTGATGTGAATACATTGAGCCAATCATGTGGTGTGATGTGAATACATTGAGCCAATCATGTGGTGTGATGTGAATACATTGAGCCAATCATGTGGTGTGATGTGAATACATTGAGCCAATCATGTGGTGTGATGTGAATACATTGAGCCAATCATGTGGTGTGATGTGAATACATTGAGCCAATCATGTGGTGTGATGTGAATACATTGAGCCAATCATGTGGTGTGATGTGAATACATTGAGCCAATCATGTGGTGTGATGTGAATACATTGAGCCAATCATGTGGTGTGATGTGAATACATTGAGCCAATCATGTGGTGTGATGTGAATACATTGAGCCAATCATGTGGTGTGATGTGAATACATTGAGCCAATCATGTGGTGTGATGTGAATACATTGAGCCAATCATGTGGTGTGATGTGAATACATTGAGCCAATCATGTGGTGTGATGTGAATACATTGAGCCAATCATGTGGTGTGATGTGAATACATTGAGCCAATCATGTGGTGTGATGTGAATACATTGAGCCAATCATGTGGTGTGATGTGAATACATTGAGCCAATCATGTGGTGTGATGTGAATACATTGAGCCAATCATGTGGTGTGATGTGAATACATTGAGCCAATCATGTGGTGTGATGTGAATACATTGAGCCAATCATGTGGTGTGATGTGAATACATTGAGCCAATCATGTGGTGTGATGTGAATACATTGAGCCAATCATGTGGTGTGATGTGAATACATTGAGCCAATCATGTGGTGTGATGTGAATACATTGAGCCAATCATGTGGTGTGATGTGAATACATTGAGCCAATCATGTGGTGTGATGTGAATACATTGAGCCAATCATGTGGTGTGATGTGAATACATTGAGCCAATCATGTGGTGTGATGTGAATACATTGAGCCAATCATGTGGTGTGATGTGAATACATTGAGCCAATCATGTGGTGTGATGTGAATACATTGAGCCAATCATGTGGTGTGATGTGAATACATTGAGCCAATCATGTGGTGTGATGTGAATACATTGAGCCAATCATGTGGTGTGATGTGAATACATTGAGCCAATCATGTGGTGTGATGTGAATACATTGAGCCAATCATTGAACAAATTAAGAGATATTGGAAGTGAACTCAAATTAAAGCATCGATCTCATCACGCTGGTATCGATCCGATACCAATACCAATGTTGGTATCGATACTATCGATATTTGGATCGATATGCCCACCCCTACCAGACAGTTTCCCCCCCTTTCGTGTGAAAGGTGTGGAGTGCTGCGTGTGCAGAAATGGCAAGTGGGAGCGATAACGTAGGCAGCCCGGAGTTGGAGGATGCACCAGCGTCGCATAAGTCTGGTATGTGCGAACATTTTGGATTTAGAAAACGGTAGGGCCTACATAGAACTGCTACTGTGTGCAAGCATTGTGCAAAACGTAATTATGCTAGTACAGGCCCGGAGTGGCTAATCGGGAGCTTCGGGAGGATGGGCCAGTCTGAATATCGTGAGCTGAAATATATTGTTTCTGAGGTTCATTTGCTGCGCACTCGTGGCACTTCAGCAGCTTAGCCTGTGCGGTCGCAGGCTCTTACTTGCAGTTTCCCAAATATTAGCAAAGTAGCCCTCACAAAAACTGTTTGGAAATTGCAACCAAGTTTATATTTGCAATAATTAAGGGGAGTAGGAGACTATATGAGCGGCCCCTCCTCCAGTGGCACTGCTCTGATGAACTCTCGTGTAGAGGAGACGTGTAGTAATAATAACTACTTTTACTGAAAGGGAATAACCCTAGATCTCAAAAGCCCTCGAAAATAAAATATTACAGTGTGTGTTGGGTCCTCCTCACATGGAAGACCTAACGTTCAGTTTCAGTGAGCAAATATTTGTTTTTTGAGAGAAACTAGAGGAGCGTTCAAATTCGGCAGAGAGAGTGCGCATTTACAAGGCTTGTCAATTTTATTTCTGGTAGCCTAGAAGCTATTTTGCATAGCTCGGGTAGGCTAAGCTATGTGTAGAAATAAAATATTCCGTAATATTTATCTCAATCTTAGTATGCTACAAAGGCACAGAAGTTCCTGTTGATGGCAATAACACATTCTACTTTGCCAAATAAATGAAAAGCAATTTGAAATCAATGTATTCACTCTTGCTGTATCAAAAACTCACCTTTCCTCAGAGATGGTGTTAATGATGTGCTTAGAGTCAAGTCAATTCTTTCCGTTTGTACATGATATACTAATACTGTAGCCTAAATGGTGGATCATTAAGCTATATATCATATGCTGAAGGATGGTATTTCTGAAGTGTTAAAAAGTAAAAGGAAAAATAACAACAAGAACCGTACAGAACAGAAAACCGTGACCTTAAAACCGAGGTATGAACCGAACTGTGTGTTTTGTGAACCGTGCCACCCATAAGTACTAGTGTAGGGCAATTTTTATTTCCAAAGTTACTCTCACCCATTTTTTATGACGCAGCAAAGAGGCGGTTATATAGATTTAGTCAGATTTTTTTTTTCTTTTTTCGCATGAGCCATTTTCCGTCAAGGATTCCCGGGACACTGAAAGATAGATAGATAAATAGATACTTTATTGATCCCTAGGGGAAATTCAAGGTCACAGTAGCATACAGACAACATACACACACACACACACATTCACTAACAGCAGAAGTATTAGAAGCAGAAGCATTAAAAGTATATAATATTAAAAAAAAAACACAACTAAGCAATAAGGACTGTAGAAGATAAAGAATATACTAAAATACAAATTATACTAAATCAATTTTAAAAAACAGTATCCACATAGTGGGTGATTAATCAATCAGGTGCGCTTGCAATGACTGAAGCAGGGACTGAGCCTGTGGTCGTCTGTGCATAAGGTAAGGTAAGGTGCTCTTGTGAATGAGTGTCATTGTGATGGTGCAAATGAGTAAGTCAAACAGTGCAACAGTGCAAGAATAAAGTCTATATATCTATGTATAAATAACTATATTAAGAAAGGTATAAGTGTGGTCACAGTTCGGCTGTGGCAAGGAGGGAGGGGGTTGTGCATATGTGCTAATAAAGCACACAAACAGTGAGGCAGAAGACAATGGTAAAGTGGCTAGTGGACAGACAGTTCAAGACAAGACGTGGTGAAGAGGCAGACAGACAATGCCGGGGTGCACGAAACTTGGTGGGCATGTAGCCCCACAAGGATAGCATGGAACCATTGTTTTTCGTTTTGATCCGTCGCCTAGTTAAAAATTAAAAAGGCTGACATGGTCAAAACTGCACGAAATTGAAAGTGTAGGATCATTATGACACCCTCTGAATGCATGCCAATTTTCGTGGACTTTTGTCCATGGGGGGGCCATACAATAAATTAATTTATGTGTACATTTAGTGACCGTACACCAACAGTTTTCTGTGAATATCTTGAGAACCGTAGGGCCTAGGATGACCAATTTTTTGCGTATGTTTGCCTCCAGGGATCATGTCACATACACACACAGTAGACATATGTTTGCATGTATGCACACACACAAGCACATGCACGCGCGCACACACATAAACACACACATGCACAAAATTCAAGAATTTCTCAGAATTATGAACAGGCAAGATGGGGGTGGGGTTGTATAAAATGTATTTTACATGTGAAATCTATGCACTAATCATGTTTTGTTACTTGTTGTCTAGCAGATATCAGTAAGAATTGAGTGTACATAATGCAATTCAGTGAGACAGTTAGAATCATATATGCCTTTCACCTTTTGTTGTTAGCCAGCAGCCAGACCAGCAGATACCCTGACTTTGCTAATTTACTGAAGCTAAGCAGGCTTAGTTAGTACTTGGATAAGAAACATCCTTGGAAGAGTAGGTTCCTGCTGGAAGTGGTGTTGGTGGCTGGCCAGTAGGTGGCACTCTTCCCTGTCGCCAAAAGCCATCAAACAAATATCAATCCCAATGTCCTATTGCAGTGAGAGGGACACTGTACTGCAGGAGATGTTTTCCTTTGCATGAATGTTAAATTGAGGTCCTGACTCACCATGGTTGTTAAAGATCCCATGGCACTTATCGCAAAGAGTAGGTGGTTCCCTGATTTGCGTCATTTATGTACACATACATAAAGACACACACATAAAGTCAAAGTCAGCTTTATTGTCAATTTCTTCACATGTTCCAGACATACAAAGAGATCGAAATTACGTTTCTCACTATCCCACGGTGAAGACAAGACATATTTGACCAATTTTAAGTCCACAGACAAACATAACATTCAAGTAAACAAAAAAAGTAAGTAAATAAGTAAATAATAAGAGGGCACATATAATAATAATGAAAAATAAGAGCAGCAAAATTTTGTTGAAATTGTGCATAGACAGTCAATAAAATACTAGTGCAAATACTGTAAAATACTATAAAATACTGTTTGACCTAAGTAATAAAGAAAGTGGCATAGTGGTGCAAGTTATGTAAGAGCAGCAGAAGTGTTGTGTTTTCAGGACAACAACACCAAGTTGTAAAGTGTACAAGTGTGCAAGTGTTCAAGTGTGCAGGTGGAGTAGTGCAGGCGGCCATTGTGGGTCCAATGTCCAGGATGTTATGTAGCTGAGGGTGGAGGGGAGAGGAGGGAGAGAGTTCAGCATCCTTACAGCTTGGTGTATGAAGCTGTTAGTGAGTCTGGTAGAAAAGTGGGGGCGCAGGCTTCTGTACCTCTTCCCAGAGGGCAGTAGATCAAACAGATTGTGAGCGGGGTGACTTGCATCACTCACAATTTTGGTCGCCTGGCGGGTGAGGTGGGTGGTGTAAATGTCCTTCAGGGGGGGAGTGAAGCACCAATGATCCTTCCAGCTGTGTTCACTATGCTGCAGGGCTTTCCTGTTGTATTCAGTGCAGCTTCCGCCCCACACAGCGATACAGCTGGAGAGGATGCTCTCAATGGTGCCTCGGTAGAATGTGGTCATGATGGCTGGTGGAGCACTTGCTCGCCTGAGTTTTTCGCAGGAAGTACAGGCGAGCGCTGAGCTCTCTTCGCCAGTGATGCAGTGTTGGTGGTCCAGGAGAGGTCTTCACTGATGTGCACCCCCAGGAATTTGGTGCTGCTCGCTCTCTCCACCACAGCACCGTCGATGGTCAGTGGCAGGTGTTGGGTGTGACCTCTCCGGAAGTCAACAACAATCTCTTTGGTCTTGCTGACGTTCAGCAGGAGGTTGTTGTCCCTGCACCACGTGGTCAGATGGTCGACCTCCAACCTGTATTGAGTCTCGTCGCCCTTGGTGATGAGACCCACCAGAGTTGTGTCGTCAGCAAATTTCACTATGTGATTGTTGCTGTAGGTTGCAGTGCAGTCATGCGTCAGCAGGGTGAAGAGCAGCGGACTGAGCACGCAGCCTTGGGGGGGCCCCTGTGCTCAGTGTGATGCTGCTTGAGGTATTGTTGCCAACGCATTACTACTTGGGGCCTCTGACAGAGGAAGTCCAGTAGCCAGTTGCAGAGGTAGGTACTGAGTCCTAGTTTGTCAAGTTTGCAGATGAGTTGTTGTGGTATTATGGTGTTGAATGCAGAACTGAAGTCTATAAACAGCAATCTCACATATGAGTCTCTTTTTTCCAGGTGGGTGAGGGCTGGGTGGAGGGCAGAGCAGATTGCATCCTCTGTAGACCGCTTGGCTCGGTATGCAAACTGGAAGGGGTCCAGGGTGGGGGGGAGAATGGCTTTGATATGTGACATGACAAGCCGCTCAAAGCACTTCATGATGATGGGTGTCAGTGCCACAGGGCGGTAGTCATTGAAGCAGGATGGAGCAGTTTTCTTCGGTACAGGTATGATGGTGGCAGCTTTGAAACATGATGGGGACGATGGCTTGCTTCAGGGAAGTGTTAAAGATGTCTGTGAAGACATCCTTAAGCTCCCTGCGCGCAGTCCTTCAGCGCCGCGACCTGGGATGTTGTCTGGACCTGTTGCCTTACGGGTGTTGATAGCAGCAAGTGTCCTCTTCACGCTGTCGGCAGAGAGGCACAGGGGCTGCTCATGTAGAGGGGGATGGGTCTTCTGTGGGCAGGTGCTGTTTTGTGCTTCAAAGCGAGCAAAGAAGCGGTTCAGGTTGTTGAGCAGAGGGATGTTGCTCTCACAGCTCTGTGGCGCGGGCTTGTAGTCCGTGAGGGCCTGAATGCCCTGCCATAGGCTTTGTGAGTTCCTGCTGTCTTTGAAGTGGGTGGTTATCTTGTGAGTGTATTCCTTTTTTGCTTCCTTGATGCCACGGGACAGGTTGGCTCTCGCTCTCGCTGTAAAAAACACACACTATACATGCACCCACACGACACGCACACAAACACATAAACACATATACACACACGCACACATGCACCCATACAAACACACCTACATATGCAAACACAAGCACACACACAAAAAAACCAAACACAAAACACATATACACAAAAACAACCACACATTCAATTACAAACAAACAAAAAAGGAACAAAGTAGGAAATTAACACAATTTGACAAGCGTGACTATTTTTGTGGAAAAAAATGTGCTGGACTGGGCGGCGGTCATATTTTGTACCGCTCTGCTTTCTTTAAAAACATGCTTTATTGAAGAAAATACTGAGCAATTTCAACTTTTGTTAAAATGTATAGAATAACTAGTTTTACAATTAAATGTATTTAGTTTTCATTGTAGTTTACAAAGAATATTAATAATAACACTGTAATAAAGCATTTATATACCCCTGGAACAACACACACAGACACAATTTGTGATGCGATCTGGGAAAACCCATCACATGGTGAAATTTGACCAACTTAAGATTCTGATACCATCTTAAAGCTGTTTTCAATCTCTTTTCAAATCTGTTTTCCGTTTTTTCATAGCATGTCTGTAACAAATGTTATCATTATCTGAAGTCCGCTTATTAACATGGTTTTATGAAACGGAATTTTGAGAAAAACGGGTTTAAAGATAGACATTCTAAATAGAATCACCACAATCAAAATTATAATTACTCTATTATGGCACACACTTATTTTAGTTACTGTATGTTGTAAAAGATAAAAAAAAAGTGTTACTTTGGCACTAAGCAAACACACAATACTCATTAATTAGATGAAAATCAAGAATGTATTTATTCATTCAACATTCAATGAATTGAATTTGTTTTACGTAACTTTTCCTCTTCTTTTTTGTGTCTTTCTCTTTATAAGTTACTGTACATTATATATGTATTAGACAATGCCAGTAATCATGCAGTATAAATATGCAGAACATATAAATAGTATGCAGTATAACTATGCAGAAAATATCTGAAATATGCTGTATATCATGACTTATTGTGAATTCAAATGTAAAAGTTAAGGTAACAACACATATTCAATGTAATTATTGTTTTGATATTATTCAGAATATCATCAAATCATGCAGTAAAAATATCCAGAAAAATATATAAAAAAAATAGCTATGCAGAAAATATCTGAAATATGCAGTATACAGAAATGTACAGATGTATAGTTTATCTTATACACAGTCATTGAACCTACAAAGTAAATGCAAAAATAGAGACTTTTTTTGTAATTATTCCATATTTTGTGTAGTCAGTCTATATCAGAACGCCTGACATACAATCTAAATAGTCCACAAGAAACCTCAAAGTGTTACCTTTAATTTGAGACCAGGATTATGCTTCTACACAAAGGGATTCATGTGCAGTAAGCATTTGAGTGTCAGTATGCATTTTGGATAACAAAAAGTCCCATGGGGAGTTTCCATAGGCATTTTACAAAACGCATGAGCATACCTTGGCAAATAATGGTCTAAAGCACTTATATTTTCATTCTATATTGATCTACTTTTGCACACAGCCTCACAAGACCTGGTGCTAGGGCTCAGTTGTGTTTCTAAGGGATATCAACCCTTATACATATGACCCAGAGGGCTGAAATGTGGTCAGTTCAGAGATGCTTGTAATCCGGCAGAAAGAAAAAATTATATTCTAGCCTCTGTAACTCTGTGTGAGTACATCACACAGATATTTTGACTGTTTCCTACGAAAACTAAAGCAGCTCCTTCTTCTGCAGCTCCTCTTGCATGAAACGTGTTGAACATGGATGACCGTTAATGTATTTGCATGCACATACAAACTCTTGCACATCACCATTATCTTCTTGATGTGGAACTGGTGGTAGTATCTCTGCTACATCTTCAAAAATAGATATGGGATGGTCATCATCTGAAATGAGGTAGAATGAATAACTGTAAAGACATTATTATATATTCAACATTGCGAATCCATCACACAAGTATTTCACCATTGCAATATGCCTATGCCCATAAGACATGTGTAGGCTACTACTATAGTAGTACTACTATTACTACTCAAAACAATCATCATCATCATGATTAGATTATGTTGTTTGACAAGGTGCGACCAAAAGTTAACGTTATGTTAACCCTTTAGGCGCCACGGTCGAGTTTACTCGACAAGATGCGGTACTATAAAACGGCCGATTTAGTCAAATAGGGTGTCATATTTCATTCGACATCCACTCCACTAGATGGCAGACAAGTCATACGTCATCCCCGAGTCGAAAAAACGACATGCTTTAAACAAAACTTTCTAACTACAGCGCATTGAATCAGTGCGTGAAATACCGGAGCTAGTGTGCGTGTGAGCCACTTTGTCAGAGCGATATTGTCAACGTCAGCAGTATTTGCATTAGATTATCGTCTAATGGCATCAAAAAGTTTACCTGAAATGAAGTGTTGGGTCTTCTATTAGCGGACCCTGATTCTGAAGAGGAATATCTGCCTTCAGAAAATGGCGGTGATTTGTTTAGTGAGGCTTCAGATCGTCCCTGCCTTGCAATGATGCAGCTGGACAAAGTGAGAGTTTACTCCATAGTTTAGCTTACACCAAGCACAAGCGTTGAATCGTTTGCCCAATGTCATTGGTGGGAATAATGTTTCACGGGTTGGTGTTCATCAGGAAGTTAGCAGGGTGTTAGTGGTGTGGCGAACGAGGCTGGAGGTAGCCTAATATCCATAGCGCTAGCTTCTGTCTTCTGAACGTGTGCCTCTCCGCAATCGCGGCGACAGTAACGTGGTGGAGCCTTTGTCTAATGCCACTGGGTATGTTAGACGAGGTCGAAGTGCTCATAGGACAGTTAGGGGGAACGTAGAGGCAGTGTCGCAATGAGAATGACAGTAGGCCTAGTCCGAGGAAGGCAAATTCTCTCCACTTTCGCGAGCATGAGGCAGATCTGGCCATGCTGCTCGCAACAGGAGCAGAGGTGGTGACACGGGGCAGGAGAGCCATTAGGCCATGCATAGTCTATCACAAGATGATGGGAATGCCGGCCCTGTATGGATAGGATATGGATATGGATAGTCATTATCTCTACAGCAAAAAGGCCTGCTACAAAAAAAAAAAAAAATTGTCAGCCATTTATTAGTAATGATTTACACTGTTGATTATCTATTTCCCTGACCATTTAGGACGTGTTCTTTTTTGTGTGTTCATGTCCTTGTGATGTGTGTGTCTTTATCAGCTAAGAAAAAAACAACAAAAAAAACATCAACAAAAACAACAAAAAGAAAACAAATACTAACATTGTCTCTTGTCTTGTCTCATCATCTCACTCCTGATCTGTGCCTTGTCATGGCAAGTGAGCTTTTGAACTAAACAGGTCTTGTCTACTTGTGTTTGTGTGTCATCTGAATAATATATATGTGCCTCATACATGGAATCAGAGTGCCTACTGTATGTAGTAAATGGAAAATCTCTACAGCAAAAGGCCAGCCTACCGCTACATGCATTTGGTTTGTTTCTGCCATTTATTAGTAATGATTTATACAGTTTGTTTACTACTTACTATTTACCTGAGCATTCAGTATTGTCCAATATAGCATACAGAAGGTGAGGGACATTTTGGGGGGAAAGAAGTGGTGCATTTTATCATTCAAACATGCAACTTTTCATGAAAATTCTATAATCCAAGATGGCCGCCACCATATGACGTCATAATATGCAAATTAGATTTAAACATTTAATCTCTACATAAACTTTGGGTCATCCTTAATATTTCTCTAATTTACAGAAAGTCTCTATCTCTTATCACTTTTAAGATATAGCCTTTTGAAATGAAGATGTCAAAATCGAACATTTCGAAAAAAAAAACCTTTGGCGCCTAAAGGGTTAAGATGTAGCCTACTAATAAATAAAAAAAATGAACATGTTACGTGCAGGCCCACCATCAGTAATGCACAGCCTTGAATGTCACTAGCACCTAACGTTAATGCTACAGTCTGCATTTCGCGAACATTAACGTTGTTAAGTCTCCATTTTAAACTCACGTCAGCTGGACTTACATGCATAACCAGCCATAGTTTAGCAAATTGAGACGTGCAGCATCAATTAAGTGAGCAGCTACCTCAGGCTCCCTTCTCTTGAGCTCCGCCATTCTCTGTAGACTCTCAAGACTGATATCCTCACGTAACGTTAACGTTAGGTTTATCAAAACATATCACAGTGTTACAATGTATAAATAGCGGGAACATGAGCATTGATATGATATGACTTCATTCGTGTGGTTACTTTATGGCCTTGATTTGTGAACCGTCTTTGTAGCTGCTAGTCTGGCAAAGCAAGTTATGGGAGATTTTGTTTGCACCTCCGCCGTTCGCGGTTCGGTTTCAAATGTAGACGATCTTTAAGACAGCTTGG
Organism: Alosa alosa; assembly: GCF_017589495.1. Classification (NCBI taxonomy): domain Eukaryota; kingdom Metazoa; phylum Chordata; class Actinopteri; order Clupeiformes; family Clupeidae; genus Alosa; species Alosa alosa. The sequence goes on from NC_063202.1 coordinate 21,709,783, forward strand.
CCAATATAAATCAATTTTTAATTTATAAAACTAGTGAATTTCACCTAGATATTTTCAGGAATTATAGACAAGATGTTATATAATAATTATTTAATGAAAACACAATTTTTCCAAATAAATGATAAATGAATAAATGACCTATTTTTATTCGAAACGTGCCAGCGCGACATCCGACGGGTTTTCCCAGATCGCATCACATTTATTCGATTGAAAAACACTTTAACTCCAGTTTAACATCACTAAATATTTGATATTCATTCATGTCATTCATCTCATTTGGTACAAAAAATTAGCCTGGTCAGACCTCATCTCATTGAGATGGGGTCTGGGAACTAGACATTCATTTTCTCGTATTTGAAACGTGGTTTACGAATGCCCAGAGCCGTTTATTGGGCGCTACGAATGTCTATCAAATGAGTCTGTACGTAGCTCATAACGGCTTTGGTGTGTCGTCATCGTCTTGCTGCCCTCCCTCCGTTCTGTGATTGGTTCCTTTGTTGAGGTGAAAACGAAGTCCATAGAATCCAGGCTGCCTAGCAGCATGAATAAAATTGCGCGCATAAGGCAGCATGGGAAAACCCAGGCTAACAAAAAATCTAATTTGGTACAAAAAAATCTCATTTGGTCATCAGTAACCACATTTTAACAAATGCACATTTCAGGTATCACCCCTGATGAAAGGCAATGAAGCAGTTTCGCTCCTGGGTGATGCAGAGAAAAACATCACATTTTGAGCACTTGTTTCTCACTATGTCTTTGCATTCTGGCATCTCGCACCTTCCTTTGTCAGCTGCATGCAAGGGTCAGTGGTCTGTGCTGTCCCTTCTGACAGGATCTGGGGGCACAAAGCTGTTGCGCCCTCACTTCTTTTCCAAGACCACAGCTTGGGCAGGTCTCCCCTTTCTTTTGTAGACCTTTTCCAGGCACAGGCAGGAGGCTACCTGTATCTTGAAATCCAACAGTGGAATTTCCTCACTTCCTGGCATCAGAGATTGGACGTCACGGCAATAAAGCAGCCATGCCTGCACCAAGGTCAGATCCAGCGAATGAAAAAAGATGCAATGGTACCACTTTTTGGACCTTATCTTGATTCGGTAGAGGGCTATTAGGGAGTCAAAAAGATCATAACCCCCCATGCTCTTATTGTAAACTTCCGCAATGTTGGGACGCTTCACACGTACAGTTTCTTTCCTTTTCTTGTCCCACCTTTGGACTTCCAATGTAGGATTGGCTGACACAAAGGTGCTCAAGGAGAGTCACAGCATGGTTGTCAAACCACTTGACAGCCCACAGGTTAACGCCATTGTGAGTAGTCATCTTTTCCTGGAAAGTACCCCTTCCTTTGGCTTTCATGATTTTGTCATCCATGCAGGGATGCAAACACGGCGCTTTCCGGCGCCTCCCGCTTTTTTCACGTCAGTTTGGGTGACTTGTGTGAATCGTGCGGGGGTCTGATCATCAAGGATGCTTTCCGGCGACTCTAGCTTCATCTACCGTAGGCTACAAGAGGAACCAAAGCGTTTCTCATATGGGCCTGCTGGTTAATGTGCTTCTGATAACCTCCACTCATCTTTGATCATGTAGCAAAGGAGCTGTAGTCTATCGTTCTAGCAGCTAAAAAAATATAGGCTCCGTTATAGGAGGCAACTCTCAGTTCGCGTTCTTACCTCCGCAGTATAGCTACTTCAGGTGGAAGTTTCAACACGCAACACGCTGCCATCTGACTGATCATCCGGAACAGTACAGTAATACAGTTATTCCTGTCAGTGACCTAGGCTTAGTATTTAATGTTATGTGGGAATTGCAAGAATATGGGTAAAAACAATCCCTTACTTCAACCACGGAATTGCGTGTGTCATTAATTAAAACGGTAGGAAAACTGAATGAAAAGGCGGCCCGATCCATCAACAAAAACAGCACAGAGTCAAAACGTAGGCCTAATTTAAAGGGACAGCGATCACTCAAGACATAGGCCTACACCACGAGTGATGAACGTGAAATGCTTTGAATAGCCTACTACAAAACAAGCATTTATATGACAACTGCGTATAGAACCATTCTAATCTAGCTAATGGTAAATGAAGTATATAGCATTCACATATAAAGCATTCAATAGCCTGATGAAAACTTGTTCAGTTAAATTGCTCTCATAAAAGGAACAGCAGGCCTAAAGAATATTCCAAATAGGCTAGTTTCCTTTCACTTCGACTGCAACATATGAGTAAAACCATGTTAAATTCAAAAGCATCTGGCAAGTGACAGGAGGTTTTAGGGGAGGAAAAGAGAAAAAAGTGTGTTACCTGATTCCACAGTCCAGAAAAATCTGAAGGTCTACACCACAAAACCAGGCCATTCTTAAAAATATTTTTGTTTGCAGTAACAGCCAAAAAAATGTAAAAATGGGTCGGTAGGTAGGTCAATATTTTTTTTTTTCAAGATTCAAAGTAAAAAAAAAAGTACAATTTTGGTCATGGTGATTACGTAGTAATGAATTTACACAAATGTGCATATCGTGACGTTACTGACTGGGTCTTCAACGCGTGCCTTCAGGCGCACCATTGCAAACCTCATTCTGATGCAGGTTATATATAGACCAGCCTTTCTCAAACTTCTTTGACCTGAGGCCCGGTCATGGCAGACTTTGGGGTCATAGGGCTCATCTACATGTACCCAGAAAGAAGGCTACAATAGCTCTTGGCCACGTTATATTGAAATTTGACTATACAATACTCAATGCTATACAGTATATTATACAGTCTCTGCTCTGTTTCTAATGAAGTTCCAAAAAACAACGTCGTTCTATTAAGTTTCGTTAAATAAATAAATAGCCTTCCAACAGGTTGAAGCGGAGCTTTGATACCAACGTTATCGATTAGTTTCAGTTTCTCGGCGCAGGCGGCGCATTGAATGAATGCTCATACCACCACTTAATTGTAGGGCTCCATGTTTAGTGACATCGATAGCAGAAACGTTTGTTTTCTTTTTTCGTCGATTCGCGGTTTCTTGATCAACTGCGCAGCAAATTATCAGATGAAGCACCGGGCATAATTTCACTCCACGACTCCGCGGACCAGCAGTCTCCATGTTGCGGACACATATTTTGAGAAATGCTGAATAGACCACAACCAATTTCAATACTCCGACACGGTCACCATTAGACTAGGGGGGAGAAGGGATGAGAAAAGATCTGGCCACAGTTCTTCCAGAACTTTGTGCCAAGTAAAAGCGTTATCAGTTTGTGTGAATAAAACGACAAATATCCCGCTCCTCGTTCTCAAGAATCAGTCAACAGCCACAGCTCCGTTTAATTGTCAGGTGTCATGAAATGCGTTCATATTCTACTTTTTATGTCATAAACGTGGCCTATGGAAAGGTTTTGTGGTAGGATTGTCCAATGGTCAAGTAGTTGCTTCAATTTGTGTTTTAATTTATGCGACGCACCAATGCTGGGTTCATCAGTTTTGCGCAAGTTTAAAATGTTTAGCCGACTGCGTAATTTGTCATCTTCGTTCTATAAGTTCCACTTTTCATGTCATGCATGTAACATGCCTACGATAAGGCTTTGCAGTTGTCCAATATGGTCAATCTATTGTCTCAATTGTGTTTCATGTGACGCGCAGAAGCTACATTCATGCATTGTTTTGGTCCAGTTGAAAATGTTTCTGCGTAATTTGTCAGCTGTGATCAAATGCTTTCAATAAATTCCTCTTTTATGTCATAAATATAACATGCCTATAATTAATGCTTGTATGGTGTATCTAATCTAGGCCTCTCTTATAGGCAAGACTGACAAATAGACGGGTCTAGGCCCGTCCGTGGCTACGCTTATGCTTTCTAAATTATTTAGCTAACTCCATCCCCATCAACGAACTTAGGCTACTATGGCCAACTACTATGGCCAGTATCTTTGAAATTTAACGGTCTTGGTTTTATTAGGAAGACATTAATTCTGGGTGGGTTTGGGCAAGCCTCAGACTCGTGGTGTGATCGGTATCAGAGCGGTCGCTCCGGCCTTTAAATTAAAAAGCGAAGTGCTCCGCGCTCAAATTCTATCCATATTACACAAAACTATAAAATAATCTAAACTTCATTCACTCTCGGTGTACAGATCAGGACATACTTGCGGAACAGGCTGCAGGGCAACAGTCTGACAACCTGCATAAAGATAGGCATTAATGATCCAATAATAAACCAAAGGGCCCTTGAAATGTTCTTTTTAAAGCCAAGAAGGATGGCTTGTAATAGTCTTTGTTAAAATTGCACAAATATTTTGATATATTTGTATACTGTTGTAATCCCCCCCCTCCCCCAACCTACCACTTTGACTAACACATTTCCTGCGGGAAACCCTGCAGTTGTCAAAGAACATCTTGTGGGAGATGTTTTCATGGATGATGGAGGCAAGTTGCAAAACAATGTTCCCACTGGCACCAATGTTTGGGAATCCTTGTTGTGCTAGGATTCACTGTTTCTGGGTTTTCGCCTGACTTGGGCTCGCATTTTTCACGACATAGCTCCCCCTGCAGCTTCCGTAGCAAGTGACTGCTACGCTAAACCCCCACTAGCTAGCGAGCTAGCCATCAATAAACCAAGCTAAACACATAGGGCTCACAATAAAACGGTCGAGCAAACACATTGTTCAAGAGACTATCAAATCACATTACAAAAACAAAGTTCACCCAAGGGTAGGCTACTTACAATTTCAACAGCAACAAAGCCAAGTTGGAGTCCGTTTTGCAGTCTTCTAGAAACTACAATCTGACTACATTTTCGAGTATTTCCGCCGAGTTACATCCGGATGTGTTCGGACCGCGACCAGAAAGTTGCATATTCGTTTTTTCCGCGGAGAGGCACTAGGGGGAGACGAAGCACCCACCAAACGACCCAAAAAGTGCTGTAGAACCATCAGAACGACTCTCAACCTGCATAGTTAAGGTCATTTTTGCTAAAATTGTTGCATAGGGCCTCTTTAAGTAATAGAAAACATAGTATTAGAGTAGCCCAGTGCTATGTAAATCAATGGGAGCCCATTAGGATGAATGGACAGAATTAACTTCAATATTCGCATGATGTTGCCATATGGCAACAAATTAATTTTAGCCTTTTACAGAAAAAATATAATTTCTAAACTGGTTTAAATGATAAAAATAATTTTAAAAATATTGCCAAACTCAAGAGGGCTGTTCACAGGCCTTCCTAAAAAGACTATTAAACAGCTTCAGGTGATACAAAATCCAGCAGCTAGGATTCTAAAAAAAAAACTAAAAGAACTGACCACATTACTCCAATTCTTAAGTCCCTGCACTGGCTTAAAGTCACAGAATTGACTTTAAAGGTCTCATCTCATCGTTTTTTCATTAATTTTGCAGTGGCCTGTAGTATTAATGAATGCCCTGTGAGCCGGTTTTGGTGAAAAAAATGGTCTGCTGCGCCTATTTCATGCGGTTCTAGTTTGATGGGGAGGAACGACTGGATTTTTCGCCTCTTAGTCATGAATATTAACGTCATGCTAATGAATTCACCTCTGATTGGCTAACAGCACTGAGACGCTCCCTCCAGTCCGTAGTGCAATCGAGGATTCTATCTGCCTCCGCCGCTCCATACAACTTTACAGTGCTAAAACTCGAGTCGAAAAATGTCTTTGGAGATACAGCCTTATGCGTTTGATCCCGAATCCGAGGAGGAAGAAGAGATAGCAGAAGACCCGCTTCCTGATCGTTTGTCGATGAACGTTTCAGAATGGTAATATTTTTGCTTGTCAACTTAAATTGTCTTCTAAAAGAGGTGAACGTTTGTGGCGATCGTCATCATGCTTTCAAGTTAAAATAAAGACTTGTTTCTTTACACTATCAACAGTCTTTGCAACCTTCCTCGTAGATATTTCACCTCACAACAAAGGGTTAGCACCCTGCTAAATGCAGTTCAGCCACTGACCTTGCTTGCTAATAATCCTATGCTAGTTACGGCTTGAACTCCAGGATACCATCAATCAAAGACCATTTGGTCATAGGTCACCGAATATCTAAATGTTCTAAACCAACACACCTACTGACCTATATTTTGTCAGGTTTGCGGGAATTGCGACAGAATGCCCACAGAAGCAGAGAATGTGTGCTGCAAGGAGACTCCTCCGGTAATGATATAACTGGCATGGTTTTGGTTGATGCAAGTTTGTTGACAAAGTTTACTCATATAGTTTTCACGTGTCACACACACGCGTGCTGCAAGGAGACTCCTCCGGTAATGAGAACTATGGCATGGCTTTGGTTGATACAAGTTTGTTGGCATATAGGTTACTCAAATTGTTTACATTCACGTGCTCATGTGGTTAGAAGAATGGGCGACACCGGTACCCCTGTTGCCTGTATGACCCTCACCCAGGATTAGAACTAGTCTGCCTTAACGTATACTTCCTTCAAAATGCACTAAATATTTATAGAGCCGACTACGGCCCCCTACAAGACAGAGGATATGAAAGGTAAGATAAACCATCTTTAGCCTAAAAGGGGAAAAAAACTGTTCGTTGATTATTAAAAGCAAATATATCGGCGCAATGTATGATTTCCAGCCGTCTTATTTGCTATTGTGGAACTATTCACAACCGCTCAATATTTGAACCTGAAGCATAGACGGTGGCGCAGCTATCAATGTGCAATGAGTCTTCCAACAGAAATCAATGGGATTTTACAAAATGCCAAATAAAACACGACAGAAACTATTTTGCTACGCTACTTGTTTTGGAACATCAACGAACACCACTAACCACTCGGTGAGTTGCCTACTACAGTATGCCCATTGCCAGCCACCCTGAGAAGTCAAAGTCAAACAGCCAGTTGACAATGAAGTAGGGAAAGGACAGTCAATTTAGCAGAATCAGCACCTTAATTATCATTATCACCTGGGTCTGCTGTGAAAAAATGGTCCTTCGGCTCATGTCCGTAATCCAGGTTTGGGCCAAATCAGTGTTTTGTGTTTTAAACGCATCTCCTGACTTTCAGTTGAGTTGCGGAAATCGGACCTGGGACAAATCTGTAAACCGGTGATAAAACATCATTGTTAGCAGAGCTGAAACCTCTATCAGGAGCAGATCTGGCCCACAGTCAGATACCATATGTCCGCTACAGGCGGATCTAAAGGCTTTTATGCGGATCCGGCCCAAAGGAAATTACTATCTGGGAAAACATTGAGTACAATAGACAACTACACACCTGGTTGAAACCACTTCTTGCGATCTCTGCTCCGGCGGACTGGATGTTGGCATTGTGGGAAGAGAGGGTTGTCGTGGCTATGTTTGTCTTGCATGTGGTTCACCACAGATGTCCATTTGGCGACTCTCTGGCCCTGAGGATGAGGATGTTGCACACCAATACACATGGTTGCTGATTCCACGCTGCCACTTCTTGACCACCTTGCAATCCTTCTCTTTAGCCACTTTTCCCAGTTTCTTAGATAGACCAGGGGCATAAACAAAGACATGCACGAGCATTACAGATGTTGCCATGGCGCCGCCGCGTTCGGACGCCTTTTTGGTTGCTCCGCCTAACTTGTGCTTATATTTACTCTTTTACCTTTTATTAACCCCTAATTTTTTGCACTTTTCCACTGCACTGATTACGTATGATGGCGTTACACTCCGAAACATCGGAAATGAATTGCCTTTTTTTGTTTGGGATGTTTTAATTGGCGATTCTACCTGGCCGACTGAGATTCTCGAGATCAGGGAACCATGGAGACGCATCTCGGCGCAGAAGGAAAAACACCCGAGGAAAACGAGCGGGGCCCGTAACAAATTGAGGAATAGAGCTCATAGGCCTCCACTGCCTAGCATTCTCTAGCCAATGTCCAGTCTCTTGTGAACAAGATGGATGAACTAAGAGCGAGGATACAGTTTCAAAGAGACATCAGGGACTGTAACATTCTATGCTTTACTGAGACATGGCTAACTGAACGGACAGTGCCATCACTCCGGTGGAGTTTTTCTCTGCTGCTCGCTTTGACAGGACTGAGGAATCTGGAAAATCGAAAGGTGGCGGTGTTTGCATCATGACGAACAGCAAGTGGTGTGATCCTAGAAATGTCACCGTTCTCTCAAAGTCCTGCTCGCCTCATCTAGAACATCTAGCGATCGTCTGTCGACCCTTCTACCTGCCCGTGAGTTTACCCGGTAATATTCAACGCTGTCTACATTCCTCCACAAGCCAACACAGATGCTGCGGTTTCAGAATTGCAAGAAGTGTTAAATAGACAACAACACCGCACCCTGAAGCTGCGCTTATTGTGGCGGTGATTTCAATCAAGTACATCTGAACGGTCCATGCCTGAATTTATTCAACACATTCACTTCCTACACGTGGTGACAACACACTGGATCACTGCTACACACAGTTCAAGAACAGTTACAAAGCGAAGTCTCTACCAGCTTTCGGAAAATCCGATCATGCGCTGTTTTCCTACTGCCTATGTACAAACAGAGAAGTCGGACGGACCCCCAGTGACGAAGGAGGTCAAAGCTGGACTGGCGAATCGGAAGCCAGGCTACAGGGGCCCTTAGCAGCGTTGACTGGGAGATGTTCAAGGCGAACTCTGCTGACATCAATGAGTTTACGGAAGTATCATTGAGTTACATCAATATGCTAACTGATTCCATCATCCCAACTGTAAAGATCCGAAGCTTCCCTAACCAGAAGCCATGGGTGGAAAGAGAAGTGAGAACGGCATTAAAGACACGCACCATGACTTGGGCTGGGCTTATTTCAGGGGATATGACGGATTACAAAGCAGCATCTTATAGTTTACGTAGAGCTATTAAAGATACTAAGCGGCGCTATAGAGACAGAGTTGAAGCTGATTTCTTGGAGGGTGATCCAGCACGAGTGTGGAAAGGACTCCGAACTATCACTGGCTTTGAAAGAAAGTCCCCTCCTATGAATGTGAGTAAAGCCCTCCCTGATGAACTTAATGCTTTTTATGCTCGCTTTGACATGAAAAACACAGACTATATTGGACTAGCTGCAGCATGTGAAGCAAATGAGGATGCACCTTTCTGTGTCTCTGAGGTCGATGTGAGCAATGCCTTTAGGAGGGTTAATTGTAGAAAAGCTACTGGACCGGATGGAATTTCTAACAGGGTTTTGAAATCCTGCGCTGCTCAGTTAGCTCCTGTGTTCACTTATATATTTAACACATCATTGGCTCAAGAGACAGTTCCTACTTGCCTCAAGCAGTCTGTTATTGTTCCAGTACCGAAAAACAAAAGTCCATCATGTCTGAATGACTACCGCCCAGTAGCCCTGGCGTCTACAGTGATGAAGTGTTTTGAGAAGCTTGTGAAAACATTATCTGCTCATCCCTCCCTGCCTCCTTGACCCCCTCCAATTTGCTTACAGAGCCAACAGGTCTACAGAGGATGCCATCTCAAACCTTATGCACACCACCTTAACTCACCTGGAGGAGGGGAATGGGAATTATGTGAGGATGCTGTTCATTGACTTTAGTTCAGCATTCAACACGATAGTACCTCTCACCTTGGTCACAAAGATGAAGGCCTTAGGACTGAACACCACCCTGTGTCACTGGATATTTGACTTCCTCACCAACCGTTCACAAGTGGTTAGAGTGGGGGGTCTGACATCTGACTCATTAACCATCAGCACTGGTGCTCCCCAAGGCTGTGTTTTGGTTTATCCATGTGGGGTTACATGCCCCACATGGATAGCATGTCCAGCTTCGCTGTGCGGTGGTCATACTAATATAGATATATGCAGTGTATTAACAGAATATAATAAAACAGAATAAATATGGATATTCAATATGACAAATATATAACAGATATGTACATATGCGTAGATTAAGGGGGACGGGTGGGATATGTCCCCACCACTATTTATCATTACTTTTGTCCCCACCACTTTTGTCCCCACCACTTCTAAAAATGTGCAAACCAATTGCGACCGAAAAAATCCCCACATACTGAAATCATCGAGTCTAAACCATGCGATAGGCGCGCACAATGACATCCTCACAGCATGCACACCTGCCTAGATATGTGTGGATCGAGTGTTGCGCGGTTAAGGTTTTTTAACATCCGCACCCACCCGACCCTCCAGTCATGTAATGCCTGCTAGAGTTGACTGTAGCTCGGAATGCAATCGGTTGCCATAGTAGGCTATCCCAAAATCCAGCGATAAAACAAAGCATGAACTCATGAGCGTCGGTCTGCCCTATATGTAGGCCTATATCCTCTGATTGTAATGTTTACAGATAGGCTATCTAGGCGATATTTGTAACATTTATTTTGTATTTGGCCTGTTATAAAATCATGTAGGCACATTGTGAACCCCAAAGTTGGAGACATGCATATAGACATTGCTGCAAATTTAAAACCGGATTACTCTGGAATGGCTAACTGTACAGGGGAGTGCTTTAAACTTTAATTAAAATTACACCTTTGTGTTCGGTAAGGTCTGCTGTTTATTCTGATATATGGTTTGTCATGTGTTGAGGGAAAGTTCGCGAAGCTAAGATGAATGGGTAGGGAGACGGGTGCAGAAAATAGGCTATGATTAAATTAAAGTTAGGCTACTTTTCTCGCGAACCGTTTACCACAACAACTAACCACCAACATTGTTTAAAAGCTGAGAAAAAGCTCGTTCGTGTGATACCTGAGATGTCTGTGATGAATAGGCTACTCCGCAAGTAGTTCAGCAAATTTGGGTGGGACAGAAATACCTTACAGAGCAGCAGATCAGGGCTGGCCATATCGGCTCTGATGTACATTGATTTAAATGCATCGCTTCACTACCCAACACGCGAACAAGAAAGAAAATAAAAAAAGAAACCAATGAGCTTATGTCGCGATTTCCGATAGGCCTAGGGCTAGAGAAAAGACAGCTATTGGTAACCTAACAAGTAGGATTTGCTTTGACTCTGCTGTTTGATTGTCCCAAACTTTGAGACGACCCATACTCGCATTAACTGAATCTTATCAACCCGAACTGCGATGTTCCAAACAGAGTGACAGGATGCAATGCCTAATAATCTTACTGCCTACGGCATAACTGATACAGTGCGCCTAGGCCTACTGTTAAACACCTGAAAAATATTAAGCTGCTGTTTTCTTTTCATGACGAGCACTAGGCCTTCGTTTGAATGATTTATGACTGAATGGAACGTTGCGTTTTTAAGCGCCAGAACTGCTTATCACGTCGTGTGACAAAGTTTACACCAACCATCATCTTCTAATGTAGGCCTATCCTTATGTTGAGATGTCAATTCTCTTTGCCCTAGGCTATCATTTGTGCGTGAAGCATGTTTTAATTAAGACAGTACACAAGCTATTTTTATTGTTGAATGATTTCATGAATGAATTGTACGCACAGTGCGTATAGGCTACAGGATTAGGGCTGGCGGCGCCACTGACCAAGGCCACAGTAGCCTGTGAACCTCTGATTTTCAAAGGGGAATCACGGCCAACGCAGGGGGCAACTCTACTCTTCAATTCCAAATTACTTTTTATTGTCTGAAGACATCTATCGCAAGAATCTAACATTCTAAGCAACAGCAAAGCAAATGCAAGCTAACCAAAGTGCAGTCGGTTCTCCCGCCATGGTTTTGGAAATCACACACCTGCTGCATCTGAAGGCCGACGCATAATAAGGCCTACGCCTAGGCACGTCCCTGTTGCACGTCACATTAATAGCTGATGCTGCCTCCCCAAAATTCCGCATCATGTGAACAGATCAGCAGGCCTGCAAATTTTCACCTCGTTTTCAGACACACGTTGCAGCAAAAAGACGTCTCATTGTTTTTTTTTGTCGGGTCGGGTCAGGTTCGGGTAGTTAATCAGTGCATATTGAGGGTCGAGTGGGTGCAGATTGACTCTCCTGACGGGTCGGGTGGGTGCGGATGGTAAAAAATCTTACCCGGTGCAACACTACTGTTGAGCATATTGTAATGCAGCGTTGAATGGATGAATAGCTTACATAAGGGTAGCCTACCCCGCACTTTTCAAAACACACTCAAGCTTATGGTTATTGTCCCCACCACTTCTAAAAACAAACTGACGCCCTTGGATATGTAGGCTACATAACATACAGCTATGTGCAGTGTGGAAACAGTAGACGTCTGAAGAAGGGTGATTACCCAAAACGTCACGGAAAAATAAAAACAAGTGGGAGCAGAAAACCCTGCTTGACTTTTTCTCTTTTTTGTCCAGTGTGGAAACAGTGTCATTGTAGTGCAGAAACAACATTATAAGAGTAGTAAGAATAAGTCTATGTGCAGGATTAATAGTATAAAGATCAGTAGAATAACTATGTATAAATGTAATTACAGTAGGCCTATGTACATTTGTAAATAAATAGAAAACTATGGGTGAGAGGGATAAATTAATTTTATTTAATCGTAAAAGTAAATTGCATTCAATTAAATTGCAATTAAAAATCTTTCCAGTAAGTGCAACCAAAGCTGAGCTTGATCAACTAGAACGTCTAAAGAACCAGAACTTGAGTGTAGTTTTTTGCTGGGTCCCAGGCCATGTTGGTCTGAGGGGAAAAGAGAAAGCGGACAGTGCTGCTAAGCAAGCCCTCAATGGAGAAGTCACAGAATGTCAAATCCCTGCCCCAGACCTTAAACCTATACTGAACTCTTCCATCTCAGATAAGTGGCAATCTGAATGGGATTAATGTACCAACAACAAGCAAGGAATGTGAATTTTGGCACATTTTCATGATCCACTGGGTCGTTATGGGCCACACAAAATACAGTGTTGTTAAAATTACTCCTATTGTGGCTATTAGACATGCGTTCATGAGTATCCAGTTACATTCAATGAGTTAAGTAAAATACATTCACACACACAAAAAAACATCACTAATGTTGTGGACATTCCTTTATTCTGAGATACATCAATAGGCTCTCAAAACAATCCCAAACAGACATAAGGTCTTTATAGAGCAAATCCATATAGATTATTTGTCAAATAAACCAGTAAAACAGAATTAGGGGATGGAATATATAACATTCACACTCATAGCTCATATTTTTAAAATAAATCAGTGAAAAAGTATCCTGACAAACAAGCAGCATTTTAATGCCTTAGTCATATTTCATAATTTCATATTTCATAAATTCATAATTTCATATTTCATAATTTGGTAACACTTTATTTTAATGTGTCGCTGTTACAGTGTACCTACCTAATTAGGTACAGTGGTACAACCTGTGTAACAACATGTACTATCAGGTACTATCATTGTACTTGCATTATGTATTTGTGGGTACCTACATATAGTTGTTACATTGTAATACTGAGTGCTTTTACAAAACTTTGCCAATTTGTCTAAATTTTCATCAGAGGCAAAGAGCTGACCTGAGACCTGCTGGATGGGGTAAATCTGGTCATGATAGATTTGATATACAAATCATTCTTAGCTCCAGTCAAGGCCTCATTGTCTTCAGTGTACATGTAACAGCTGTGCTGCTACAACCTTGTTACAGTGGAATAAACCTATTAAGTGTACCAGTTAATTACTTACATGTACATATGACATGTATGTTATGTCTTCGATGTCTTGGAACAGGTCTACTAATTCACATGTACTGTGTGGTGTAACAGCAGACACGTTTCAACACATCAATTACAGGATGCATGACATCATTGACAGGATGTATATAATATGTACATGTAAGTACTTAACTGGTACACTTTATTTTAATGGGTTTATTCCACTGTATCAAAGAGCAATAAGTGTGTACCAACACAGTTGATATATGTACTATGTAGTGAATTAGTAGACCTGTTCCAAGATATCAAAAACACAACACAACATACATGTCATATGTACATGTAAGTAATTAACTGGTACACTTTATTCCACTGTATCAAAGAGTAACAAGGTTGTAGCAGCACAGGTTGGAGCTAAGAATGGTTTGTATATCTATCATGACCAGATTTACCCCATCCAGCAGGTCTCAGGTCAGCTCTTTGCCTCTGATGAAAATGTAGACAAATTGGCAAAGTTTTGTAAAAGCACTCAGTATTACAATGTAACAACTATATGTAGGTACCCACAAATACATAATGCAAGTACAATGATAGTACCTGATAGTACATGTTGTTACACAGGTTGTACCACTGTACCTAATTAGGTAGGTACACTGTAACAGCGATACATTAAAATAAAGTGTTACCCATCATTTTTCTCTAGGTTACCTGATAGCCCAGTTTGAGAGGTGCAAGACGCGTGACATTATTTATTTTTGCAGCCAATCACTGCTGTTGTTTTATTTTATTGATTTGATTTTAGTCATAGAAGCTAAATTCGAAGGCAGGCCACAGGTAAAATCCAGCGAACTGCATTCACCCATAAAGCAATAGTTGAATAGAGTTTTTGAGGTATTGCCACTGCTCCAACACTGAAAGGCACTGTTAGAATGCTTGGATCAAGCCAGGTTCAGCATAGCGTATGTCACTGTCTGCTCACATTGGTGACCGAACCAGGGCAAGCACACTTTCGCAGTTCCCGCCGGAAATGCAGTCTAGTTATTTATAGTATTTTATGATCTGCATGATTACTTTCTGGGATGAGATAATAGAAGAGATATCTGGTGTCTCGAAATGTTCATTTATTTGCACCATAGTTTATCTTTTATTTCTATCCTAACAGCTAATGTTATTTCACACAGTAAAATCCGCATTTGAAAGCCTGGTCGCCAGTTTGTATGGCTAGTTATTATGCCTACTTAGACTCTGCATAATGAAAAAGCTTTTATGTCCCCTTTCTTCTTCTTGGGTGATCTACAAACCACAAAAAGGGGCAAACATGTACATGCTGAAGGGCAAAGGGAATATCAAAATGTTTTACTTTGGCCTTTTATGGGGTATGTATTGGCAGACAGCCCTGGTAACTTACCGTTGTCGTTGACACACCCGCTCGCTTGACTGCCAGTGCAAAGTAGCCTGTGCTTTGACACTCTCCGTGCGTGTAGCGTGCGTGTCAGATAACCTTGTTTTTTAGCCAATCAAATGACAATGTTTCTTGTACTGTCATGCTGGCTGTCGGAATGATCAGCAGCACAAATAAGTTCGCTAAAATATTGGTGGGGACAATTTTGTCATCTTAAAATTTTGATTAGGACTAGTCCAAATCTACGCCCATGCACCGGACGTCGCGCAATAACCAAAGGATAACTTGCTCCGGATGTCAATAAGGTCACCGGAACATCCGCTAGAACATGACGTTCGGGACCAATCGGGGACGTCGTGAATGTCCGCATAAGGTCCGGGGGACGTCACGTGTTTGTCGGGAAGTTTTTATATTACAAATTCTGTGAACGGTGGTGCATTAATTTAATATTCTTATATTTTTACTCTGTTTTTTAAAATAGGTAGGTAGAGTCTATTTCACTCCAGTCGGAGCACCTGTCACTCTGATAGAGTATACATTTTTTCTCTGACATTTCGACTATGCCCAT
The DNA here is from genome assembly GCF_017589495.1 of Alosa alosa. Lineage (NCBI taxonomy): Eukaryota > Metazoa > Chordata > Actinopteri > Clupeiformes > Clupeidae > Alosa > Alosa alosa. Next base: position 21,725,257 of record NC_063202.1, read on the forward strand.
TTTACTGGGGAGCGTAAAACATAGGGCCCTTTTTTAAAACCATAACCCTAACCCGAGCGGGGAACATAGGACCCGGGGAACATAGGGATGACCCCTTTTAACTATCTACTGGTGACAATATTCAATATTATTCAGGCGCGCGGGAACATATTTTTGACCAGGGGTGCTGAATAACAAAATAATGAATGTCCGACGATTTCTCCCCTAGCATGATATGATTCGAATTTAGACAGCTAAATACGCCATTTCAGCGCGGTGTATGAGTAGGCCTAAGAGCCAGAAGTTTTATAATGCCCTGGGCAGCCACATTCCACTGCAACTATGCGCAGCACTCCGACTCATCAATAAAAACTGCTTGCACACACACCAGATCCATAGAAGTGCACTTGACTTTACATCATTAAACTATTTCAGTATATTGCTTTTCTGATTGTCAAAACCACACCAGAGATGTTTGGCTTGAAAATATAGGCTAATTAGGCTGCAATGACCTACATTGGCAAACAATTTCTGAGTAGCCTAACTTATGGCGTCTAGCCTGGAAACCAGTCTGGCCTAGATCCATAGGCGTACGTTTATTTCCGGGTGGGAGGGCACAGTTTGGGGTTTAAAATCATTGGAGTTCCTTTGAACCGCTTTGAACCAATCACTAACAACCGGCATTTCGTCATACAGAGAAGTTTCACTGCAGCACGCCCATAACAAGCACGGTGCATCTTATCAACAAACAATCACACGTTTCATCTGGCGTAACTCTCGCCAAAATGCATCATATAGTGTTTTGTGAATGTACCCAAGTCAAACTTTCATATAAATGCATAAGTACGTCCAAAGCGCCATTTTTAAGCTTCTATGCGTTGTCGTTTTTGGGTGAAATTACCTTTTAAATGGGATTCCTATAGGGCTACTACTTTTTTGATACAATCGCGTCAAAATCGCTATTTATCGCTATTTTTACTAGACCGTGTAGCCTACTAAACTACAGTTTGACTCAGGTACGTTCGTAGCCTATTTCAAGTGACAATCTATGACTAAAGTTTAGCTGACAATATAACATCCTACTCCACTGTGACTTCGTTCGTGACACTCCTGTTAACAGGCTAAACTATTATTCACATTTGCTCAAAGATTTCGTAAGTATAAGCCCTTTTCGCTCCCTACGTTGATGTATTCCAAGCGATCTGCTTCAGGAGCGGGGACATAGTAATTGAAACGCCATGTTTCAATTACTATGACGACCCATCTTGCTACGCATTCATTATCTTTGGGAGTACTGTAGGGAGAAGAAATCGACCGGAAGTACGCAGGCAGGCCAAGGCCAGGCTATATGGCATCTCCACTCCACAGCAAAAGTGTCCTAACCATGTTACAGCGGTTTCTATCTGAGCGACTCCAATAGTGAAAGGATTTCAGTGTCATATTTCGGTGGCACTAGCTAAGCTGTCGTGGAACTCGAGATGACCTGTCTACTGATAGGCAACAGGTCTCACCAACATGAAATTCTAATTGCAAAAGATGCATCCTACCTCATCTGTTGTAGCCTATAGTTAAGTATTCGAAATAGGGCTTTTCACAATCCAACGATAAAGTGCGAACTAGTTGGTGATGGTCTATGAAAACTGCCAGTATGCATGCTACACGGAGTTCTGACAGGGCTGTGCATGGCCTAATAAGCAGGCAAGATATAACCCACGATCGCCATGGTTTCGTCGTCAATTTGTGTTTGTGGTACTAATGACAGCAACAATAAAACCATCTTGATCTTCATCATTCTTGACAGATCACCAGCCTCCTCTGGATGGTCATATGCATAGTTAGCCTATACCTTAAGTTTGCATTTACATTTTGAACACGAATCTACTGTCTTTACTGCCGGGAGAGAAAAAAAACCTGTAGCCTATTATTTTCTGTAGTATAATATTCTTTTCTCAAAGTCAACTAGCCTCAGGAGTGTAGTTTTGCGTGGGGACTGCAGGACGTGTCCACACCAATGTCAAATTACGACTGAAATGTCCCCACCAATATTCAGGTTCAAATGGGGAAAAAAGCACTCACATGCGCTACACAAAGAGTTAAATAATTTCTCACTTCAGTGCTGCGGATCATCTCTTACAAATCTTGTAATGTGCAGTAGCCTATAAGGGTAAATCTCGCTGATTTGAAGTTACCTATAATAAACGCCAGTGAGCCGCAGTCTCCTGAGCAGCATGGCGCAGTGCTTCACTTCACTAAAAGGCATATGAAGTGCGTCCAAATTCACCCATTCTTCTCTGTTGAACTCCTCGAGAAGTAGGTTACTCATCACACGTGTCACATGAAAGAGCCTTTTCTCAGCTTTTAAACGGTGCTAGCTAGGCACTATTTGCTGTGATAGGCTAAACAGTTTGCGAGAAAAATAACTTCAAGAGATTTAATAATTATTCTCTGCGCCCATCTCCACATCCATTCGTCTCGGTGGAATATCGTAGGCCTACACACTCTTCACGCACCACATGACAAATCATATATCAGAATAAACAGCAGACCTTACCGAACACAAAGGTGTAATGCATTCCCGTGTATAGTTAGCTGTTCCAGAGTAATCCGGTTTTGAAATAAATTGTAGCAAAATTCAACATGGTCTTTCGGCATTTCTTAAAACTGAGCTGTGCTTACATCGCCTAGATATCTGTAAATATTAGAATCAGAGAATATACAGGCAGCTCATGTTTAAGAGTTTGTCAATGTAGCCTTAATGATTTCTTTTCACAAAATGCTAAGCATGCATGTATTTAAGTTTCTTAAAACTGAGCTGTGCTTAAATGGGTCAATGCATGATATCATAACAGACCAAATAGAAAATAAATGTTAAATGTTAAATATAGCCTAAATAACTGTAAATATTAAAATCAGATTATGTAGGCTACCCAGTATAGTTAGATCAAGTTGGACAGTAGCACATTTTAATCATGGATAGTAGTTGGACAGTAGCACATAAGTTTAATCATTTTATATATCTGTAGTGGCTGGTGAAAGAGTTGTGGCTTTTTTTTTTTTTTTGGGGTTAGTGGGTGTCCCCACCAAAGCTCAGACCAAATCTATGCTCTTGACTAGCCTGCTTGCAATGTCTCTCCTCAGCGAGTCACGTCACTTTCACTTCTATAATGTTTAATCTATGGATAGCTGTATTCAAAGCCATCCATAACCTTTTTTTGCTATTTGCCTATTTGATATACAAATAAATATAATGACAAACTGTGAATTTGTAGGCCTAGGCCTATATATTGATAAAAAGCAAGAGGTGCTGCAGCGCCCTCAGCACCCACCTTCCCGCGCCCTTGACATTATTTGTGGCACCAAGGTTGTGTGGGCCCAACAATAAGGGCCCCACAAGGGCTTGGGCTCCTTTGAGTACAGGTGATTTGTTCTGACTACCAGAATACTGAAGCAGAGTTATGTGATCTTGCACAAATACAACTAGTGTTTATTTCACAAGATGGCGCTAGAGGTAAAGAACAGAGCACCCAGAGTTGCTTACTCCACATGATGGTACTAGTACTCTAGAATTCATACTGTGTCTGCCTAATATCTGTTCTAATAGATAGACAAAAAGACACAAACACACACACACATAGCCACCGTAAGACACATATAGACAAATAAACACACACAAACACATGCGCATGCATACACAGAGAGAGAGAGAGGGAGTAAGAGACAAACAGACAAATAAACACACACACACACCTAGTGTGTACAGAGTCATAGGCTGTCTCTCCTCTCAAATAAACACACACACACACCTAGTATGTATAGAGAGACATAGGCTGTCTCTTAACATCCTCTCCTCAAAATAACAAAAAGATAAATTCAGCTCACATGCAGTTCCAATGGACATACACTTATTATATTTTAAATGGAATCTTAATGCTGTTATATAAAGTGTACTGTAAATTAATAATTAATTATATTTATATTATATAATATATATTTTATAATTCATATACATTATTACTTACACATGTGTATATACTAAATTCCTAATGTATAGGCTTGTTTATCACTTAAATATATTATTTATTAATTAATATATTTCCACTTGACATGTAAATTGTCATTTTAAAATAGAATAGTACAATAAATAAACAAGCCTGCACTTGCAGCAAATGAATTGCGTACAGAAAAGTCCCAAGAAGACAGCATAGAGCAGCGTACAGGCCTGCCTCTTCTGCTTGCTTAATGCACAGTCACAAAATCGCTATTTCATGTAGACGTTAATGAAAACAATATTATAAAACAGTACATTTTTAAATTGCTAAATTACTGATGTTATTTAAGAATAATAAATACTTATGCATAGCTGTCCTTTCCTACACAAATATAAACAATATAAATAGTGATAATGTGAAGCCATCCTGTCCCAACCACTAAAACAAAAGCAGATTTACACAAAATACACAATTCAGCATATAAAATTATCTAAAACTCTACTAAGGGGGAGAATCAGAGGTAGAGGTCCAGAGCGATGTGCTCAGTGAGGCCTGAGCTGTAGGGTGAGGGATGAGGTGGCCCAGGGGTGTGAAGTTTCCACTAGTGTCTTGAGACCAATCCGCTGCAACACCATGGGGGGTGAAGTTTCCACTAGTGTCTTGAGACCAATCCGCTGCAACACCATGATATGAATAGCTTTGTTGATGTTGAGAGAATCGGTGGCTGGAAACTTCTAGACCCTGTGTGGTTTTGAGGTGTGAACCAGAGTCTTTCTGCTCACTGCCCCCAACACACACACACTCTCTCTCTCTCTCTCTCTCTCTCTCTTTCTCTCACACACACACACACACTTCTCTTCTTCCTTTGAACCAGTACACTAAAGGATGTACAATGCATAGCAAGTCTAAAAGAACATTTTATGTAGTGTGTTTAATCTAAGTTACTCATGCAATACATGCAAACATACACACACACACACACAGACACACTTTCACATGCATACACACACGGACATACACGGGCTTGGACACACACGATCCAACATATACCTCAGGGTGTTTGCAAGTGCATGACACTAAATAAAAGTATTGGTTTTTTTATGTAACTTTGTATGTGTTGCATGAGCATGCAGCGCTCATTAAGAGTGTAAGTACAGATGCATATGATATTCACACATGTGGACTAGCACTGCTTACACCTGTATAAGTCACTGTATTTAGCACTGCATATGCAGCATACCCAGATACTACAGCTTAGTAGCTCTGATCATTTCAGTTGATTGCAATTAATTCAGATTTCTCTGTCTTGTTGTTTGTTACACTGGCCCTGGTGTCCTCTGCCAAACTCTTTTGATCTATTTCTGTGCACGCAGGTCTGTGGACAGAGGGCTGATGCATCATGTTGAAAGCACAAACAGCCGTCCTGGGGGCTGGGGGGTTGAGGCTGATTCCGGGAAATAACGGCCCTGTATACCATTGTGGGTAAGAAACCTCTGCGGTCCAGCCGTACTGCGGAAGGCGTGGGAGTGATGCACAGCATCCAGCGCCCTGAGAAACAAACAAGAGAACAGGGTGGAAGGTGTGTGTGTGTGTGTGTGTGTGGGGTGGTGGTGGTTGGGGTCGGGTGTGAGAGAGAGAGATCGACAAATAGCCACAAGGCTCTAAGCTAGTGTGGCACAGGTAACTGGTACGCAACACATAGTTGCACATTTCACACACACACACACACACACACACACACACAATACAATGAGTGTCCATTTTCCAGTGGGCCTAAATACAAAATAACCTAACCAGGCCAAAGTCCCTTTAGGCAAGTCCCTCCACTCAGCGGCCATGGTTTGTACAGGGTGGTGCACAGACCAGTGCGCACCTTGTGAAGTACAGCAGTACACTGTGCTTTTTACAGGCTGATGGAAATGAACATAGTGGCCTAATGAAGTGCACCTGGCAAAAACAGAAGTAAACATATTATTTACAATAATAATAACAATTGTTTGTTGAGATGTAATTGGGTTGTTTAAAAAATAAATAAAATAGAAATTGTGTTGCTTTGATTATATATATATATATATACAACAAAACTGCAATTTTATTTATATGACCTGGAATATATATATATATATATATATATATATATATATATATATATACATTTGTAAAAATGCAGATATCTGTTTTTGGAAGTGCATTCCTATACACAGAAATGCAACTATTTACCCATTTTTAATAGTAGAGCCTTAAGTGACAGAGTAAATACTCTGGTTGTGTAACTGTCTGCATAAAGACATTAAATTGCAAAGCAGAAAGTATTATAAGTATTATAATTGTATTTTATACTATGTAAATAGATAACATTTTACAATCACACATGTTGAAAAGCCTGTGAAAAGGATACAACAATAAGATGGAATATAAGAATGAGCACAAATCTGCACCTTTAGGTGGTTAAAGGGGGCCTGGTCAGTAACACAAACATTTTGCACTCAAGTGGAAAACATCAAGAAGAATAGGCTACAGCAGGTACATGACTGTGGTTTAACACACACGCAGACCTTAAATCTAAATATAGTTAAAGGCATTCAAAACTCATACATGAAGGCATTAATTGATCATTCATGCTAATACCAGAATAACAAATATGACACAAATAACTGAAGGACTATTTAATGGTATATAATTGAAGTGTATACCTTAATTGTAATTTGTAATATTTCAGATTAAATATGTAGCAAACAATATTTAAAGCCAAACAATATTTATGTACAGTAATGTCTTTCTCCACTATTTTGGACAGACGATATTGTAAAGGGGATTAACTTATTTTTAGACTTGATTAAGGAGTCCAATATCTTTGTGATAGGCATGGTAGGCCTATTCGGTTTTCCTATCTAAGTGTGGCCGTTAATCAAATCTTTATTCTTAATGATCTTAGGCTTTTGCTCTATCCTCCTCCTTCCTTGGTTATTGAGTAATAATAACTTGTAATAACCTACTAATAACAATTTACTTCACTAAATATAATTTAATTAGAATAATAAGTTTAAACAGTTATAAACTAAACAACATATACAAGCAATATTCAATAAACATGTCAGCGGAACAAACAATTAAAAATAAAAATCACTTGCACAAATACAGGCTATACTTTATTATTGAAATTGAGCCCCATGAAGTAGACTTTGTGTCTTTGTGTGTAAGATTATAGTTTAACAGGAAATGTCTGCACACACAGCATACAGTCTCCACCCTCTGTCTCCTCCCTCTCTCTCCTATTGGCTAATTATTTTCATCCATCCTCCTTCAAAGATAATGTGGCCATGCACCCTCCATCCCTGTGTCTCAATCTTTTTTTATGCATAAACTACAGGTCACTAACTACTATTTGTTTTTTCACCACAAACATACTGTTAAACATTCATATATTCAATTGAAAGAAATCCAGGTATTCATTTTATTATCAAACATATTCAAAAGAGCTGTGTGTGAGTCAGATATAATACTGGCAAAGTATATTAATTAATTTAGATAATCTAGAAATGAATAACACACACACACACTTCTGGAACAACAACAATCATAGCGCAACCCTCTCGCTCTCTCTCCCTCTCTCTTTCCCTCAGTCACACATGCTCTCGTGGTGCTCATTTGTTGACCCTCCCCTACACACTAGCACACCAACTCTGTGTGTGAGTGTAAGTGGACATGTGTGTTTGTGTGTGTGTGAGTGTGTGGTAAGGCAATGTCCATTCACAGTTTATTTGAGCATTAGGTGAAACCCATAATTAACAATAACTATTAATCTAGCACACCAACTCAGGCAGCCTGCCAGCATACCAGAATACTAGAGTAAACATTTCAGAAGAGATTCTAAAGTTGGAACTAGAACACTAAATGGATGTAAAAGAGAGAACAGAAGTCTGTGCTGCCCAACAGGTAAGACATTGGCCTTATAGAAAGTTTCCACTAAGTCAGGTTGACACTAGAGTAGACAACATCCTGTGGTGGTGGAGAGCTCTTCTTCTTCCTCCCTCTCTTGCCTGCTGTGTTGGAGAAATGCAGCGTTGTGTACATCAGTGCTCCAGAGTCACCTGCCTGAGTGGTGAACAGGAGTGATATTAGGTCACTATACAAAACATGTATAAAGCCAGAGCTCTTCAGGCAATGTGTATTACAGACTTGTAATGTATTAGAAGATAGAAGTATAGATAGAAGTCAGGCCTGTACTCAGTTTTCTATCTATACTTTCAGAACAGCTGCTACTAGCAGTGTGGTATTTGTATACTAGGTCATTTCCATCCTCTGTTAGGCAACATATGGATGACAATGACAAACAGTATCCTATAACAAACCTTTTGGTATAGATTTAATCAGTCTATTTAATTTCACACTGAACTGAAATGCATACAAATATTCGCTAAACACTTTCCCAGTCATCTTGTGATTAAATGTAGTGCCTCATGTTCAACCGTTACCTGATCACCAAAGGCTACTGACAGAGAGTTGTTTTGCTTGACCTGCTGACCACATTTAATGCCTAGAAATGATAAAAAGATTAAATGAATGTAGCATAAAATAGAGGATGTGCAAGTCGATTAAGGAAAGATGTCTGCTACTCACTGCTGTGGGATCCTACTCGATGGTAAATCACACAGACCAGAACATTTATAACCACCAGGCTCATCACAAGTGCCAGTCCCAAGCCGAAAACCAAGTGATGCAAACTGCTTTCTGTGGGAAGACAAAACAATTGATCACAATACATACGTATGTTAACATGGTTTCCACAGCTACCATGAATGTAGTTTTTAATGTAATGACAAACCGATTTTCAGCATGGTGCCGTTTTCCAGTACTATTCGTCCACATGTGGACACAGCACAGTAATGCATGCCTGCATCGTCAAGGCCAACATGGCTTTTCAAGAGCTCATTGGTACAGCTCTTTTCTGAGGTGATTTCACACTGAGAACTACTGTTCTTGTGTACATAAATGCTTCCAGGATGGAGATCGCCTCCTGAAGCTGTGCTGATCCAGAAGACCCTGAGGTCGTTGATTCTGGTGTCAGTGAGCACTGCACACTGTAGTGTGACTGAGTCTCCTTGATAAACTGGGTCTGATACCGGTGGTTGGACCACTGACACGATGCTCGAGGTCTTCACATTCTCTAAGGGATTAGCAACATCAAATAAAAATGTGATTATTTTTCAATTCATTGTGCTTAATATTGGATAAATGAATTCTGCATGGTCTGTATCATTTGTATCCTGGCAGCTGAGGTTCTGACAATGTTTTTATTAAACATCTGCTTCAACTGACTAAATCCACAGCCTACATGGCTGTATTCCTCTCTTTAATTTACCCAGCTCTTATTCTTAGAACCCCATGCAGTTTACCTCTGATTTTCCATAATCTTACATGGCTATATCTTAAAAAGTTTTTACCTTATCTTAAGAAGAAATTACCTTCAAATGTCAAAAAAGTTCCATTTCCAAATTCAATATAGCGTGACTTTTCAAACCCACAGAAATACATTCCCTCATCAGATAACGTTGTCTTGAAAATAGTCAGTTGCACGCTGTGGTCAGTTTTCATGATCCTGAAACGTGTATTGTTAAACTCATTGTAATAAATAACAGTCAAATGAGTCTTCACCAGCCCAATGGGTTGAGGCTTGTACCCAAACACTTGCTTGTACCAAAATAAATATTTTATCAATTGATCCTTTGGGAAAGAGCACTTCAAAGTTACGTTGTCACCAAACTTTATTTTAATTACTTCAGTTGGTGATGGTAGGATGTCAGTTCCTGATATGTCTGCAACAGAGTTAAACCATAAGTTGCATATTAAATATCAGAAGATGAATACAAAATTGTCAAGCAAGAGATATAATCATACTCAAACGGTAGCAAAGAAATTCAAACTGTGTAGCTTAATCAACTACAGTAGAGGATTATCACAAACCCATCACATATCTTGCTTACATCTATAGCCAAAAAACAAGCATATATAATACAGAGTACTACTTACAATTTTTACAGAGGAATGTAATGATCAACAGCAGAAACATTTTGATGTGAGGCTTTGATGCTCCGCAGTGCTTGGCAAAGTGGTCTCGAATATGCTGTCTACTGCTTAAGAGCCTGTTTATAGAGGGCGTGGTTGATTTGATCACAATTAGATGTGGTCAGCCGTGACGTCACAGGGACTATAAAACTGATATCTGGTGCTTTCTCTTACAGACATGGACTGAGAGAGCTGCATCTAAAGCTGAGCTACACCAGACCCTCCGCCTCTACAAAGACAATTGGTACTTTTCTAGCCAAGGACCTAGAAAACCTCAATTTGAGACCACCTCGACTTTGATGTTTTGTTTACTAATAAAGCAACCCCTCCAAGGTTTGAAAGTTACTGATGTCTGTGACTGCCTCATGGTGATGGAGAACGAAGGCAGAATGGAGATGATACCTTCAACCCCCTCAGAGTCAAATCCTCCAGCAACTTCTCCAAGCCTCTCTGTAGAATCACCAGGACAACCAGCTCTTGGTGCTCCAGCTCAGCGACTCCTCCAGCCTGCACCAGACCCTAACCGTGATCGAGAGAGTCAGTCCACCTGCATCTTAGAAAACTGACCAAGGCCGATGATGTTGAATTCTATCTGGGCACCTTTGAATGTGTGGCTATGTGAGAGAAGTGGCCGAAATCAGAGTGGACGCACATCCTGGCCTCCTACCTCACCAGGCCCATTGAGCCTACCACACCCTGCCCTGGGCCACTGCCTGTGATTACCAAGCCCTTAAGTTGGAGATCCTCACCCGGCTGGGGGTGACACCAAGACAGTTATCCAGCAATATCCCTACTGTGTATACCACCCAGAGGTACCGGTCCAGATCCAACTAACCCAGCTCATTCAATTGACCCAACGATGGCTACATCCAGAGCGCCATACAGCCAAAGAGGTGGTTGAACATGTGACTATGGATCAATGCCTGAGAGCCCTCCTCAGAGCTGTTTCCACCAACTGCACCAACTGGTCCCATTGCTCTTTCTTTGAAATTTTCAGTCAGGTCTGCTTCGGCCAGGATCAGAAGCAGGATGAGAGGCTGAAGAACTGCTGGGGCCAAGTAGCAGTGATAAAAGGGAAAACACAAGTATGAGGACGACTCCCCACCCAATACTTCCAGATCCAGAACAGTCTTCTTTACTACACCACCGAGAGACGGGGAGAGCAGCGAGATCTGGTAGCCCCTCGGGGTCATTTAGACTCCATACTTGAGCTATACCACACACATTCCCTGGCAGATCATTTCAGAGGCAGGAACACAGAGGAGCGGATCCAGCACCAACCCCACTGGCCTGTGACAACCTCAATATCTAAACCTCAACACCACACCAGGTCCTTGCAGCCAGGGGGAGGTGCTGCCTTGCCAACCCCATGGCCTGGGGATGGGCCACAGGGCAGAGGGACCTTGTCACAGGGACCATAAAATTGATGTATTGTGCTTTCTTTTGTAGATGTGGACTGAGAGAGCTGCAACGAACGCTGAGCTACCTGACCCTGCGTCTCTACAAACAAGATTAGACTTTTCTTTTGGCTTTTTAGCACTAGAATTGGGTTTTCTAGGCAAGGACCTAGAAAACGTCAAGTAGAGAGCACCTCAACTGTTGTGTTTTGTTTACTAATAGAGCAACCCCTGTGGGTTTTGAACATCACTGGTGTCTGTGACTCTCTCATTCCACCACAACATGAATTTAAGATGTACAGACAGAGACTTTACTGACCACTTGTGTTTAGATTTAGCTATTGCCAATGTCACATTCATTAGAACTCCAAATGTCTGGGACGCATCAGAACGCATCAGTGTTTACACTACAAAACATGTTATCTAATGCTTCTCAGACCACCTCTGTATGTGCTGGTGAAGCGTGAGCACCTGAAGCAAGTAACACTGCCGATCACTGCACTCAGCAGATTGTGACACTGATCATGCCCTTTTACCTTGCAAATTAAGGATGGCCCCAAGCCAGTTTCATTACGCCAGGCCCAAGCAAACTAGTAGTCAAAAACTACTATTTGTTTTTCACTGTCAACATACTCTTAAATATGCATGTGCTCAATTGACAGAAATGTAGGTATTATATTCACATTAGAAAATACACATTTCATTACCAAGCATATTAAAAGGAGCTGTGTGTGTGTGTGTGTGTATGCGTGATATAAGTAGGGTGACCACCGACCAGACTCTAAAAAGGAAGACACAGAGAGCGTGGGCATTGTACAGGGATGTCTTTGAGAAATGCTCCCCTTGTTAATTTGGGAAATGGCAGGGCATTCGTTAATTAAGTCCAAAGTCCTTAGAGACAGTTTTTCGCAAGAGTTTTGCTGGTCAACCATCATAGGGTAGTCAAACAAGCTGGTCAACAAGCAAACCACCTCTAGCTGGTCAGGCTGTTTTTTTCAGCAGGGTTGTGTCTAAAATTGTGGAGAAATGGACAAAAATGAGGACACGCCCAAAATATTGCTTATAGGCCTATTCCTGTTGCTATTTTTACACACAATTTACAACATTAAACAGTTTATTATTTGCATTATGTAATGTTTTCATTTTTATCTAGGCCTAGTTTATACCAATATTAATGAGACATTTCATTATAATTGATTGCTATTTTCTAGCAAGGTGTGTGTGTCTGCAGCCCACTATAGCCTACCAGTGGTCTTGTTCACCAATACGTTCGGAAAGCAGAGACAGTGTAGTCCATGTGCAACCTCAGAGAACATGTTTTTTTTTTACATTGTTAGTTATCTGGTACCATTGTGATTTTTAAGTTGTACTATGTATGTTGATGTACCAATGTATATTCATAATAATAATAATAATAATAATAATAATAATAATAATAATAATAATAATAAAACATTGTTACTTATCAGCCTTATTTGTTGTGGAGTTCTTGTGTTACCACTATTATAAATAATGTTTGTTGAAGAACACTTGTCAACACTTGTCAACTAGAAGAAAAAAGATATAGTACAACCCTCTTGCTCTTTCTTTCAGTCACACATGCTCACCTCATATTCATTTGATGGCCCTCCCCTACACAGAAGCATACCAACTCAGGCAGTCTGGTTTACACACAGAAGGTGTGTGTGCATGCACTTGTGTGTGTCTGTATATGTGGTTACAGAGAGTCCTATCCACAGAACAACTATAAGGCAATGTTCATTCACAGTTTATTTTAGCATGAAGTTAATCCCATAGATATACTGTAGACAAACTTAATTTGTCAGACCTCTTTTTCACCACATTTAATTCACATAAGAGAAGAAAAAGTAAGACATGACAGAACCAAGAGTGGTACCAGAATAAAACCCTGCCAAAAAAGAGAAGTTCTTATTTTCCAAGGAAGTTGGAAAGTTAGCACAACAACACTAAATGTATCCAGTGACATATGACACGTGAGAGAGAACAGAAGTCTGTGCTGCCCAACAGGTAAGACATTGGCCTTATAGAAAGTTTCCACTAAGTCAGGTTGACACTAGAGTAGACAACATCCTGTGGTGGTGGAGAGCTCTTCTTCTTCCTCCCTCTCTTGCCTGCTGTGTTGGAGAAATGCAGCGTTGTGTACATCAGTGCTCCAGAGTCACCTGCCTGAGTGGTGAACAGGAATTATGATATTAGGACACTATACAATAGATGTATAAAGCCAGAGCTCTTCAGGCAATATATACAAAACATGCTTAAAACCAGATTGGATTATATTATCAAATTATATTATCATTACAGACCAGGCCCTAAATTTGTTCGTAACATAACTTTGAAAGAGAACAATGAATAGGGAGAATTCTGAAAGGGGGAATATTGTCTGCATGGTTTGTAGAGACATTTCTATGAGAATCGGATAAATGACCTCAGCCAAGTTAATTTTATTTTAACCTTTTTGAAGATGTCTATCAGCAAACTTGCAGAAGACTTCAAAGGTTAGCACAATAAAGGGAATTTGACCGTTGATCAAGCCGTTTTGGAGATACCTGTGGAAATGTAAACTTAGTACAACGCCACCTTGAGGCCAGTGTGTTTCATTTCATGTGCCTGTATAGCAGACATATATGACATTACATTTAAATTTAATCATGAGGCAGACGCATTTGTCCAAAGTGACTTACAGCAATGGAATAACATTTAGGCTATTACATTTAAGCATTTTTAGATTTAAGCTACAGAGCTACACTACAGCAATAGAATAAAAAATAAGCTATTAACATTTAAGCATTTTAACATTTAAACTTTAACATTTAAGCTACAGGGCTACAGTGTTAGAATAACATTTGACTACAGTGCAGAGGAGAATATAGCTAGGCGTTGGAGTGAAGAGGGGGAAGAGTGTGGTAATTGCGTATTAGGTGTGTGGGGTTGTCAGAAGCGTTAGGAGAGAAGGTATTCTTGGAAGAGTTGAGTCTTCAAGAGTTTTTTGAAGATAGAGAGGGACGCCTCTGCTCTGGTGGAGCTTGGCAGATTGTTCCACCATCGGGGGACTACAAATGAAAAAAGTCTGGATTGCCGTGGAAGTGGGGGTGGCAGTGCCATACGACGTTCCTTGGAGGAGCGCAGCGGCCGAGGGGTAACATACTGTAAGCTTTTATGAGAGCACCCAAGTAAGTGGGTGTAGACCCAGCAATCAATTTGTATGCAAGCATTAGTGACTTGAATTTGATGCGGGCGACTAAGGGAAGCGACTGGATCTCGATGAACAGTGGGGTAATGTGCCCTTTTTGGTTGATCATTCTGAACCATCTGTAGCGGTTTTACCACACAAGCTGGAAGGCCTTGCAGTAGTCAAGGCGTGATATAACCAAGGTCTGTACTAGGAGCTGAGTGGCATGCTTGGTTTGGTACAGTCTGATTGTGCTTATATTGAATAGTGCCAACCTACACGACCAGGCGACAGAGCCAACATGGTCCGAGAAGGTTAGTTTGTAGGCAGTGATATGAGAAGCCGTGTGAATGGATGATTAGGCCCAATGAGGTAGTATAGACGGCAAAAAGAAGGGGCCCCAGCACAGAGTCTTGGGGCACCCCTGTGGCAAGGCAATGAGATGCAGACTTGTGTTCTAGCCATTAAACATTTAATGAATGCCTGGTGAGGTAGGATTCAAACCAGGATTCGGCTTTGCCTGAAATGCACATGTTTGAGAGTATCAGTGGGATGCGGTGGTTGACTGTATCAAAAGCAACTGATAGGTCAAGGAGATGAGGACTGAGTAGCTGCTCTGGCAGATTTTAAGGCTTCAGTCACAGACAACAGAGCCGTTTCAGTGGAGTGGCCACTTTTGAACCCAGACTGGTTGGGATGTTTGGAGGCTGGGTGACACAGTACAATGTTTCAATCTGACTTCCTGATGGCATTTTTTGTTTCCTCCTGTTAGCCTCTCCATCCTCTTCTGCTGTGTTATCCCAATGAAGCTAACCAGACAAAGCTAGCCGACCAAAATGTTGAGCACAAGGCGGAAGAAAATATATTTCTAAAATGGGTGTGGCGGCATAAAGTGAATAGACTTTAGTGTGATTGAACGTGTCTGTTTTCACGTTTTGGTGATTGCACCCAGCTGAGACTGCCTCCACAATGATAAACAATTAATTGCAACGGGAATATAAGAGCGAAATGGATTCACACCATGGGCGTAGATTTAGGGTGGGACGCTCATGAGTAGTCCTAACCAATATTTTAAGATGACAAAATGGTCCCCACCAATATTTTAGCGAACTCATTTGTGCTGCTCATCATTCCGACAGCCAGCACGACAGTACAAGAAACGTCGTCATTTGATTGGCTGAAAAACCGAGGGGGAGGGGGAAGGGTTATCTGACACGCATGCTGCACACACTTTGCTTTATTCTTGCACTGGTAGTCAAGCGAGCGGGTGTGTCAACGACAACGGTAAGTTACCAGGGCTGTCTGTCAATACATAGGCCTACCCCATAAAAGGCCAGAGTGAAACATTTTGATATTCCCTTTTCCCTTCAGCATA
The DNA here is from genome assembly GCF_017589495.1 of Alosa alosa. Taxonomy (NCBI): domain Eukaryota; kingdom Metazoa; phylum Chordata; class Actinopteri; order Clupeiformes; family Clupeidae; genus Alosa; species Alosa alosa. The sequence continues at coordinate 21,741,253 of NC_063202.1, forward strand.
CATACAAACCCCTTTTTGTGGTTTGTAGATCAGCTATGCCACCCAAGAAGAAGAAAGGGGACATACAAAGCTTTTTCATGAAGCAGAGTGTAAGTAAGCAAAATAACTAGCCACAC